>NC_088410.1:96231849-96364349 GCF_034236695.1 Oncorhynchus nerka | reverse complement strand
AAATACACACAAATGTAAAGGGGTGAATGAGAATATGTACATATAAGTATATGGATGAGCGATGGCCGTGCAGCATAGGCATGATTCAGTAGATGGTATAGAGTACAGTATATACATATGAGATGAGTAATGTAGGGTATGTAAACATTATTAAAGATTAAAGATGCAGTAGATGGTATAAAATACAGTATATACAGTTGAAATCGGAAGTTTACATACACTTAGGTTGGAGTCATTAAAACTCATTTTTCAACCACTCCACAAATGTATTGTTAACAAACTATAGTTTTGGCAAGTCGGGTTAGGACATCTACTTTGTGCATGACACAAGTCGGTTAGGACATCTACTTTGTGCATGACACAAGTCGGTTAGGACATCTACTTTGTGCATGACACAAGTCGGGTTAGGACATCTACTTTGTGCATGACACAAGTCGGTTAGGACATCTACTTTGTGCATGACACAAGTCGGTTAGGACATCTACTTTGTGCATGACACAAGTCGGTTAGGACATCTACTTTGTGCATGACACAAGTCGGTTAGGACATCTACGTTGTGCATGACACAAGTCAGTTAGGACATCTACTTTGTGCATGATACAAGTCGGTGAGGACATCTACTTTGTGCATGACACAAGTCGGTTAGGACATCTACTTTGTGCATGACACAAGTCGGTTAGGACATCTACTTTGTGCATGACACAAGTCGGTTAGGACATCTACTTTGTGCATGACACAAGTCGGTTAGGACATCTACGTTGTGCATGACACAAGTCGGTTAGGACATCTACTTTGTGCATGACACAAGTCGGTTAGGACATCTACTTTGTGCATGACACAAGTTGGTTAGGACATCTACTTTGTGCATGACACAAGTCGGTTAGGACATCTACTTTGTGCATGACACAAGTCGGTTAGGACATCTACTTTGTGCATGATACAAGTCGGTTAGGACATCTACTTTGTGCATGACACAAGTCGGTTAGGACATCTACTTTGTGCATGACACAAGTCGGTTAGGACATCTACTTTGTGCATGATACAAGTCGGTTAGGACATCTACTTTGTGCATGACACAAGTCGGTTAGGACATCTACTTTGTGCATGACACAAGTCATTTTTCCAACAATTGTTTACAGACATATTATTTCACTTATAATTCAAAATGGCGCCGGAGGAGATGGCCGCCGTTTTACGGTCTCATAACCAATTGTGCAACAACAACAACAACAAGCAGGATTCAAACGATATTCTCCAAACACCCCACAGGGCAGACATCCCAATTATTCACAAAAGAAAGCGACGCAGAGGACGAAGAGCTGGATGCCTCGTCCGGACCCGCAGAGGACGAAGAGCTGGATGCCTCGTCCGGACCCGCAGAGGACGAAGAGCTGGATGCCTCGTCCGGACCCGCAGAGGACGAAGAGCTGGATGCCTCGTCCGGACCCGCAGAAGACAACTAGGAAAGCTGCCGTTGCACGTTGGCGAGTAATATTGACAGTAATCATTGGGCAATAAACGAGACGAGGTACGATCACGAATATCCTACCAACGGGACATCAAAAACTGTAATATTCTATGTTTCACGGAATCGTGGCTGAATGACGACATGGATATTCAGCTAGCGGGATACACGCTGCACCGGCAAGATAGAACAGCACACTCCAGTAAGACGAGGGGGGGGGGGGCAGTCTGTGCATATTTGTAAACAACAGCTGGTGCACAAAATCTAAGGAAGTCTCTAGATTTTGTTCGCCTGAAGTAGAGTATATTGTGATAAACTGCAGGCCACACTACTTGCCTAGAGAGTTCTCAGCTATACTTTTCGTGGCTGTTTATTTACCACCACAGACAGATGCTGGCACTAAGACCGCACTCAGTCAGCTGTATAAGGAAATAAGCAAACAGGAAACCACTCACCCAGAGGCGGCGCTCCTAGTGGCCAGAGACTTTAATGCAGGGAAACTTAAATCAGTTCTACCAAATCTCTATCAACATGTTAAATGTGCAACCAGAGGGAAAAACATTCTAGATCACCTGTACTCCACACACAGAGACGTGTACAAAGCTCTCCCTCGCCCTCCATTTGGCAAATCCGACCACAACTCTATCCTCCTGATTCCTTCTTACAAGCAAAAATGAAAGCAGGAAGCACCAGTGACTCGGTCTATAAAAAAATGGTCAGATGAAGCAGATGCTAAACTACAGGACTGCTTTGCTATCACAGACTGGAACATGTTCCGGGATTCTTCCGATGACATTGAGGAATACACCACATCAGTCACTGGCTTTATCAATAAGTGCATTGAGGACATCGCCCCCACAGTGACTGTACGTACATACCCCAATCAGAAGCCATGGATTACAGGCAACATTCATACTGAGCTAAAGGGTAGAGCTTCCACTTTCAAGGTGCGGGACTCTAACCCGGAAGCTTACAAGACTTCAGAGGGTAGTGCGTACGGCCCAGTACACCACTGGGGCAAATCTGCCTGCCATCCAGGACCTCTATACCAGGCGGTGTCAGAGAAAAGCCCTAAAAATGGTCAAAGACCCCAGCCACCCCAGTCATTGACTGTCCTCTCTACTACCGCATGGCAAGCAGTACCGGAGTGCCAAGTCTAGGACTAAAAGGCTACTACACACACACACACACACATACACACACACACACACACACACACACACACACACACACACACACACACACACACACACACACACACACACACACACACACACACACACACACACACACACACACACACACACCTTTTTCCCCTGCACCATTGGTTAGAGCCTGTAAGTAAGCATTTCACTGTAAAGTCTACCTACAACTGTGGTATTCTGCATTTCACTGTAAAGTCTACCTACAACTGTGGTATTCGGCGCACGTGACAAATAAACTTGGATTTGATTTGAAAATGACTTAAGGACAACAAAGTCAAGGTATTGGAGTGGCCATCACAATTTTGGACCCCTCTGCTACTTGGAACCCTACTAATTCTATGACTGGTCTATCGACGTCACCACACGAGGAGGCAAAAACAGACTTTTCCCTATTTGCGACGTCCCTCTAAGGCCCTTATGCTAGCTTGCTAGCCCCGGCCTGCTAACTGCTGGCTTGCTAGCCCTGGCCTGCTAACTGTCTGAATAGTCTGCAGAATTCGGTCTTACTATCCAGGTCTGTACCAAAACAATTGGAGCTCCTACTTTTTCTTTTTTTAAATTGTATTTAACTAGGCAAGTCAGTTAAGACCAAATTCTTATTTTCAATAACGGCCTAGGAACAGTGGGTTAACTGCTTTGTTCAGGGGTAGAAGGACAGATTTGTACCTTGTCAGCAAATTGATTGCCCCCCATCTATCTTCTGAGCCCGTTCTGCTAGGTGACCTAAACTGGAACATGCCGGCCATCCTACAATCTAAGCTTGATGCCCTCAATCTCACACAAATTATCAATGAACCTACCAGGTACAACCCCAAATCCGTAAACATGGGCACCCTAACTAACTCGCACTCCAAATACACCTTTGCTGTTTTCAACCAAGATCTCGGCAATCCCTGCATCCGTGCTTAACATGGGTCTGCAGTCAAACAACCACCCCTCATCACTGTCAAATGCTTCCTAAAACACTTCTGTGAATAGGCCTTTCTAATTGACCTGGCCGGCGTATTTTTTTAATAATTTATTTTTTTACCTTCATTTTACTAGGCAAGTCAGTTAAGAACAAATTCTTATTTTCAATGACGGCCTAGGAACAGTGGGTTCAGGGGCAGAACGACAGATATGTACCTTGTCAGCTCGGGGATTTGAACTTGCAACCTTTCAGTTACTAGTCCAACGCTCTAACCACTAGGCTACCCTGCCGCCCTGGAATGACATTGACCTCATCCCGTCAGTAGAGGATGCCTGGTTATTCTTTAAAAGTGCCTTTCTCACCATCTTAAATAAGCATGCCCCATTCAAAAAAATTAGAACTAGGAATAGATATAGCCCTTGGTTCACTCCAGACCTGTCTGCCCTTGACCAGCACAAAAACATTCTGCATTAGCATCGAATAGCCCCCATGATATGCAACTTTTCTGGGAAGTTAGGAACCAATATACAGTACACAGGCAGTTAGGAAAGGTAAGGCTAGCTTTTTCAAACATAAATTTGCATCCTGTAGTACAAACTCAAAAACATTCTGGGACACCATAAAGTCCATGGAGAATAAGAGCACCTCCTCCCAGCTCCTCCCAGCTGCCCACTGCACTGAGGCTAGGAAACACTGTCAATACCGATAAATCCACAATAATTGAGAATTTCAATAAGCATTGTTCAACGGCTGGCCATGCTTTCCACCTGGCTACCCCTACCCCAGTCAACAGCCCTGAGCTCCCCACAGCAACTCGCCCAAACCTCCCCCACTTCTCTTTCACCCAAATCCAGATAGCTGATGTTCTGAAAGAGCTGCAAAATCTGGACCTCTACAAATCAGCCGGACTAGACAATCTGGACCCTCTCTTTCTAAAATGATCTGCCAAAATGATTGCAACCCCTATTACTAGCCTGTTCAACTTCTCTTTCGTATCATCTGAGATTCCCCTAGATTGGAAAGCTGCCACGGTCATCCCCCTCTTCAAAGGGGGATACACTCTAGAACCAAACTGCTACAGACCTATATCTATTATACCCTGCCTTTCTAAGGTCTTTGAAAGCCAAGTTAACAAACAGATTACCGACCATTTTGAATCTCACCGTACCTTCTCCGCTATGCAATCTGGTTTCAGAGCTGGTCATGGGTGCACCTCAGCCACACTCAAGGTCCTAAACGATATCATAACCACCATCGATAAGAGACAATACTGTGCAGGCGTATTCATCGACCTGGCTAAGGCTCTCGACTCTGTCAATCACCACATACTTATCTGCAGACTCAACAACCTTGGTTTCTCAAATGACCGCCTCGACTGTTTCACCAACTACTTCTCAGACAGAGTTCAGTGTGTCAAATCAGAGAATCGACTTCCTATTTCGCAACAAAGCATCCTTCACTCATGCTGCCAAACATACCCTTGTAAAACTGACCATCCAACCAATCCTCGACTTCGGCGATGTCATCAACAAATTGGATGCAGTCTATCACCGTGCCATCCGTTTTGTCACCAAAGCCCCATATACTACCCACCACTGCGACCTGTCTGATCTTGTTGGCTGGCCCTCGCTTCATACTCGTCGCCAAACCCTCTGGCTCCAGGTCATCTACAAGTCTCTGCTAGGTAAAGCCCCGCCTTATCTCAGCTCACTGGTCATCATAGCAGCACCCACCCGTAGCACGCGCTCCAGCAGGTATATCTAACTGGTCACCCCCAAAGCCAATTCTTCCTTTGGCCACCTCTCCTTCCAGTTCTCTACTGCCAATGACTGGAATGAACTGCAAAATTCTCTGAAGCTGGAGACTCTTACCTCCCTCACTAGCTTTAAGCACCAGCTGTCAGAGCAGCTCACAGATCACTGCACCTGTACATAGCTCATCTGTAAATAGCCCATCCAATCTACCTCATCCCCATACTGTATTTATTTATTTATCTTGCTCCTTTGCATCCCACTATCTCAACTTGCACATTCATCTTCTGCACATCCTACCATTCCAGTGTTTAATTGCTGCATTGTAATTACTTAGCCTATTTATTGCCTTACCTCTCTTATCCTACCTCATAGGCACATGCTGTATATAGCTTTTTCTACTGTATTATTGATTGTATGTTTGTTTATTCCATGTGTAACTATGTGTTGTGACTTCAACTGTACATATGATATGAGTAATGTAAGATATGCAAACATGATTAAAGTGGCATTATTTAAAGTGGCATTGTTTAAAGTGACTAGTGATCCATTTATTAACGTGGCCAGTGATTGGGTCTGAATGTAGGCAGCAGCCTTTCTGAGTTAGTGATTGTTGTTTAGCAGCTTGATGGCCTTGAGATAGAAGCTGTTTTTCAGTCTCTCGGTCCCAGCTTGATGCACCTGTATTGACCTCGCATTCTGGATGGTAGCGGTGTGAACAGGCAGTGGCTCGGGTGGTTGTTGTCCTTGATGATATTTTTGTGCTTCCTGTGACATTGGGTGCTGTAGGTGTCATGGTGGGCAGGTAGTTTGCCCCCGGTGATGCGTTGTGCAGACCGCACTACCCTCTGGAGAGCCTTGTGGTTGAGGGCGGTGCATTTGCCGTACCAGGCGGTGATACAGTCCGACAGGATGCTCTCGATTGTGCATCTGTAAATGTTTGTCAGGGTTTTGGGTGACAAGCCACATTTCTTTACCCTCCTGAGGTTTAAGAGGCACTGTTGTGCCTTCTTCACCACACTGTCTGTGTGGGTGGACCATTTAAGTTTGTCTGTGATGTGTACACCGAAGAACTTAAAACATTCCACCTTCTCCGCTGCTGTCCCTTTGATGTGGATAGGGGGGTGTTCCCTCTGTTTTTTCCTGAAATCCACAATAATCTCCTTTGTTTTGTTGACGTTGAGTGAGCGGTTGTTTTCCTGACACCACACTCCGAGTGCCCTCACCTCCTCCCTGTAGGCTGTCTCGTCGTTGTTGGTAATCAAGCTCACTACTGTTGTGTGTTGTCTACAAACTTTATGATTGAGTTGGAGGCGTGCATGGCCACGCAGTGGTGGGTGAACAGGGAGTATAGGAGGGGCTGAGCACTCACCCTTGTGGGGCCCCAGTGTTGAGGGTCAGCGACGTGGAGATGTTGTTTCCTACCTTCACCACCTGGGGGCAGCCCGTCAGATAGTTCATGACCCACTTGCACAGGGCGGGGTCGAGACCCAGGGCCTCCAGCTTGATGGTGAGCTTGGAGGGTACTATGGTATTGAATGCTGAGCTGTAGTCAATGAACAGCATTCTTACATAGGTATTCTTCTTGTCCAGATGAGAAAGGGTAGTGTGATGGCGATTGCATCGTCTGTGGACCTGTTGGGGCAGTATGCAAACTGAAGTGGGTCTATCAGGTAGGGTGGCCGGTAAGGTGATATGATCCTTCATGACTGAATATGTCCGTAAACACACCAGCCAGCTGGTCTGGCCCTGGTCCTGCTCTGAGGACCCGGCTTGTGATGCCATGTGGGCCAGCAGCCTTGCAAAGGTTAACACATTTAAATGTTTTACTCACGTCGGGCCACGGAGAAGGGGGAGGCAGTCCTTGTTAGCGGGCCACGACGGTGGCACTGTATTATCCTCAAAGCGAGCGAAGAGGTTGTTTAATTTGTCTGGAAGCATGACGTCGGCGTCTGTGACGTGGCTGGTTTTCTTTTTGTAGTCCGTGATTTTCCTGTAGATCCTGCCACATATGTCTTGTGTCTTAGCTGTTGAATTGCAACTCCACTTTGTCCCTGTACCGGCATTTCTCTGTTTTGATTGCCTTGCAGGGGGAATAACTACACTGTTTATATTCAGCCATATTCCCAGACCTCTTTCCATGGTTAAATTCAATGGTTCGCGCTTTCAGTTTTGCGTGAATGCCGCCATCCATCCACGGTTTCTGGTTAGGGTAAGCTTAAATAGTCACAGTGGGTACAACATATCCAATGCACTTCTTTATAAACTCACTCACTGAGTCAGCGTATAGATCGATGTTCTTCACTAAGCCTGAACGAGACATATCCCAGTCCGCGTGATCAAAACAATCTTGCGTGGATTCCGATTGGTCAGACCAGTGTCAAATGGTTCTAGTCACTGGCACATCCTGTTTTAGTTTCTGCCTATAAGACGGTAGGAGCAAGATGGGGTCGTGGTCGGATTTGCCGAAGGGAGGGTGGAGGAGGGCTTTTGCATGCTGTGATCAAGAGTATTACCCCCGCACGTAGTGCAATCAATATGCTGATAGAATTTAGAATTTCAAATTTGCTTTGTTAAAATCCCCAGCTACAATAAATGCAGCCTCAAGACATATGTCCAGTGAAGTTCCTTGAGGGCCGTCTTGGTGTCTGCTTGATGAGGAATGTACATGGCTGTGACGATAACTGACGAGAATTCTCTTGGGAGGTAATATGGCCAGCATTTAATTGTAAGGAATTCTAGGTCGGGTGAGCAGAAGGATTTGAGTTCCTGTATGTTGTTATGATTACACCATGAGTCGTTAATCATGAGGTATGCACCCCCGCCTTTCCTCTTCCAAGAGAATTGTTTATCACTGTCGGAGTGATGTACGGAGAAGCCCGGTGGCTGAAACGATTCCGACAACATATCCCGAGAGAGCCATGTTTCCTTGAAACAGAGAATGTTACAATCTCTGGTGTCTCTCTGGAAGGCAACCCTTGCTCAAATTTCGTATACCTTGTTGTCAAGAGACTGGATATTGGCGTGTAGTATACCCGGGAGTGGTGGGCGATGTGCACGTCTACGGAGTCTGACCAGGAGACCGCTCCGTCTGCCCCTTCTGTTGTTTTTTGGGTCGGCTTCTGGGATTAGATCCTGTCACGGTGTGTTTTGGGCTCTCTTGCGCAGATAATTACGGGTTTCATCCCGTGTGTTAATCATTGTGCGCTAGTGTTATTTATCCAAAGTACTCCTCACTCTTTTGTTTGGGTTTCAACCATGTGTTTGTTTGGTGTTCGTCCCAGTACCTTTACACGGCACGCCATAATTTGGGCTTAATAAAAAAAACGATTACGCATTCCTGCGTCTGTCTCCCGAATCAATCATACCAATGTGACAATCAGTGAATTGAACAATGTATTGTACGGGAAGAAGTAGAAGGACACACGCACATTGGAGTCTATAAATGTTCCAATCTATCAGGGAATGGGTAGTAGTGAAAGAAGTGGGAGAAGGGCACGCACTCCCACAGACTAGGCTATACCATGAGGAGAAGAGAGGTGGACAACAGCAGAGTAACTCTGCTAAGTGCTATTCTTAAGTGCTACTTCTTTATCGTACAGTAGCTGAGAGAAAGGCCATTTACCAGCACACAGTGCATTGCCTAGTCAGGTTAAAATACCATACTGTGACAAGGCTATAAGTGCAGTACAATCAGTAAAATTGACGGCACCACTTTCTATACAGCTAGTAAAATGTGATGTGGCATACAGGCTAATCAAACATGTCCCTGGCCACACAGTTGGAATCAAATCTAATCAAAATCAAATGTTATTTGTCACATGCTTCATAAACAACAGGTGTAAACTAGCACCACTAATTACAGGTGTAAACTAGCACCACTAATTACAGGTGTAAACTAGCACCACTAATTACAGGTGTAAACTAGCACCACTAATTACAGGTGTAAACTAGCACCACTAATTACAGGTGTAAACTAGCACCACTAATTACAGGTGTAAACTAGCACCACTAATTACAGGTGTAAACTAGCACCACTAATTACAGGTGTAAACTAGCACCACTAATTACAGGTGTAAACTAGCACCACTAACTACAGGTGTAAACTAGCACCACTAATTACAGGTGTAAACTAGCATCACTAATTACAGGTGTAAACTAGCACCACTAATTTCACCCACAGTGGAATAGATGAAATACTTAACTCAAGTGGATAGATTCATGTTTGGTCTCTGACACTTTGCCCCGTTTTAGTTACGTATAGCATGGTTATGACTTCAATCAGGTCCGGTATTTGTGAAAACAACAAGCACTTCAGCAAATGACATGAACAGGAAGTGAAGAGAGATTCTGAGTGACAGACTGTCTGCCATATAGACATGACTTCTCTGTTGTTTATCTGAGAACAGGTTACTATTACAAATCTCTGGGGGTGAGAGGGTCTGGGGCTGACACTTTTCTCTCTCTCTCTGTCTCTCTCTCTCTTTCTCTCTCTGTCTCTCTCTCTCTCTCTCTCTCTCTCTCTCTCTGTCTGTCTCTCTCTCTGTATTTCTCTCTCTCTCTCTCTTTCTCTCTCTCTTTCTCTAAGTACATTCTCTCTGTCAGGACACCTCTCTTTCTCTCTCCCTTTCAATTTAAGGGCATTATTGGCATGGAAATTGATGTTTACATTGCCAAAGCAAGTGTAATAAATAATAAACAAAACTGAAATAAACAATAAAACAATAACAGTAAACATTACACTCACAAAAGTTCCAAAAGAATAAAGACATTTCAAATGTCATATTATGTATATATAGAGTGTTGTAACGATGTGGAAATAGTTAAGGCACGGAAGGGCTTAGTTCACTACTCTCTCTCTCTCTCTGTTGTCTCTAGCTTAGTTCACTACTCTCTCTCTCTCTCTCTGTTGTCTCTAGCTTAGTTCACTACTCTCTCTCTCTCTGTTGTCTCTAGCTTAGTTCACTACTCTCTCTCTCTCTCTGTTGTCTCTAGCTTAGTTCACTTCTCTCTGTTTTCTCTAGCTTAGTTCACTACTCTCTCTCTCTCTCTCTGTTGTTTCTAGCTTAGTTCACTACTCTCTCTCTCTCTCTCTCTCTCTCTGTTGTCTCTAGCTTAGTTCACTTCTCTCTGTTTTCTCTAGCTTAGTTCACTACTCTCTCTCTCTCTCTCTCTCTCTGGTGTCTCTAGCTTAGTTCACTACTCTCTCTCTGTTTTCTCTAGCTTAGTTCACTACTCTCTCTCTCTCTCTCTCTCTCTCTCTGTTGTTTCTAGCTTAGTTCACTACTCTCTCTCTCTCTCTCTCTCTGTTATCTCTAGCTTAGTTCACTACTCTCTCTCTCTCTCTCTGTTGTCTCTAGCTTAGTTCACTACTCTCTCAATTAAATTCTATTCAATTCAATTCAAGGGGCTTTATTGGCATGGGAAACATGTGTTAACATCCAAAGCAAGTGAGGTAGATAATATACAAAAGTGAAATAAACAATACAAATTTACAGTAAACATATTACACACACAGAAGTTTCAAAACAATAAAGGCATTTCAAATGTCATATTACGTATATACAGTGTTGTAACAATGTACAAATGGTTAAAGGTACACAAGGGACAATAAATAAGCATAAATATGGGTTGTATTACAATGGTGTTTGTTCTTCACTGGTTGCCCTTTTCTTGTGGCAACAGGTCACGAATCCTGCTGCTGTGATGGCACACTGTGGAATTTCACCCAGTAGATATGGGAGTTTTTCAAAATTGGGTTTGTTTTCGAATTCTATGTGAATCTGTGTAATCTGAGGGAAATATGTGTCTCTAATATGGTCATACATTGGACAGGAGGTTAGGAAGTGAAGCTCAGTTTCCACCTCATTTTGTGGGCAGTGTGCACATAGCCTGTCTTCTCTTGAGAGCCATGTCTGCCTACGGCGGCCTTTCTCAATAGCAAGGCTATGCTCACTGAGTCTGTACATAGTCAAAGCTTTCCTTAAGTTTGGGTCAGTCACAGTGGTCAGGTATTCTGCCACTGTGTACTCTCTGTTTAGGGCCAAAGAGCATTCTAGTTTGCTCTGTTTTATTGCAAATTCTTTCCAATGTGTCAAGTAATTATATTTTTGTTTTCTCATGATTTGATTGGGTCTAATTGTGCTGCTGTCCTGAGGCTCTGTGGGGTGTGTTTGTGTTTGTGAACAGAGCCCCAGGACCAGCTTGCTTAGGGGACTCTTCTCCAGGTTCATCTCTCTGTAGTTGATGGCTTTGTTATGGAAGGTTTGGGAATCGCTTCCTTTTAGGTGGTTGTAGAATTTAATGGCTCTTTTCTGGATTTTGATAATTAGTGGGTATCGGCCTAATTCTGCTCTGCATACATTATTTGGTTTTCTACGTTGTACACGCAGGATATCTTTGCAGAATTCTGTATGCAGAGTCTCAATTTGGTGTTTGTCCCATTTTGTGAAATCTTGGTTGGTGAGCGGACCCCAGACCTCACAACCATAAAGGGCAATGGGCTCTATGACTGATTCAAATATTTTTAGCCAGATCCTAATTGGTATGTTGAATTTTATGTTCCTTTTGATGGCATAGAATGCCCTTCTTGCCTTGTCTCGCAGATCGTTCACAGCTTTGTGGAAGTTACCTGTGGCACTGATGTTTAGGCCAAGGTATGTATAGTTTTTTGTGTGCTCTAGGGCAATGGTGTCTAGATGGAATTTGTATTTGTGGTCCTGGCGACTGGACCTTTTTTGGAACACCATTATTTTGGTCTTACTGAGATTTACTGTCAGGGCCCAGGTCTGGCAGAATCTGTGCAGAATATCTAGGTGCTGCTGTAGGCCCTCCTTGGTTGGTGACAGAAGCACCAGATCATCAGCAAACAGTAGACATTTGACTTCAGATTCTAGTAGGGTGAGGTCAGGTGCTGCAGACTTTTCTTGTTCCCGTGCCAATTTGTTGGTATATATGTTGAAGAGGGTGGGGCTTAAGCTGCATCCCTGTCTCACCCCAAGGCCCTATGGGGAGACATTTGTGTGTTCTTTGCCAATTTTAACCGCACACTTGTTGTTTGTGTACATGGATTTATAATGTCGTATGTTTTACCCCCAACACCACTTTCCATAAATTTCTATAGCAGACCCTCATGCCAAATTGAGTCAAATGCTTTTTTGAAATCAATAAAGCATGAGAAGACTTTGCCTTTGTTTTGGTTTGTTTGGATGTCAATTGGGGTGTGCAGGGTGAATACATGGTCTGTTGTACGGTAATTTGTGGATTGGGGTGATCAGTCCTTGGTTCCAAATATTGGAGAAGATGCCAGAGCTAAGGATGATGTTAAAGAGTTTTAGTATAGCCAATTGGAATTTGTTGTCTGTGTATTTGATCATTTCATTGAGGATACCATCAACACCACAGGCCTTTTTGGGTTGGAGGGTTTTTATTTCGTCCTGTAGCCCATTCAATGTAATTGGAGAATCCAGTGGGTTCTGGTCGTCTTTAATAGTTGATTCTAAGATTTGTTTTTAATCCTGTTGGAGAAGTGGTTTACCCATACATCTCCATTTTGGATAGATAATTCTTCGTGTTGTTGTTTGTTTAGTGTTTTCCAATGTTCCCAGAAGTGGTTAGAGTCTATGGACTCTTCAATTACATTGAGCTGATTTCTGACTGATTTCTGTATTGTTTTAGTGATTCACCATAGTGAAGACGTAGACTCAGGTTTTCTGAGTCTCTATGTTTTTGGTTGGACAGGTTTCTCAATTTCTTTCTAAGATTTTTTCATTCTTCATCAAACCATTTGTCATTATTGTTCATTTTCTTCGGTTTTCTATTTGAGATTTTTAGATTAGATAGGGAAGCTGATATCTCATATAATGTTAAGATTTTCTACACCTTCACTATTACAGTGGAACGTCTTACCCAGGAAATTGTCTAAATGGGATTGAATTGGTTGTTGCCTAATTGTTTTTTTGGTAGGTTTCCAAAGTGCATTCCTTCCATCTATAGCATTTCTTAATGTTACTCAGTTCCTTTGGCTTTGATACCTCATGATTGAGTATTGCTCTGTTCAAGTAGACTGTGATTTTGCTGTGGTCTGATAGGGGTGTCAGTGGGCTGACTGAACGCTCTGAGAGACTCTGGGTTGAGGTCTACCATTGACTATGTACATACCCAGCGTGCGACAGAGCCGTTTTTGTTGGTTATGTTGTCATAGTTGTGCCTAGGGGGGCATATGTGGGAGGGAATGCTGTCACCTGCAGGCAGGTGTTTGTCCCCCTGTGTGCTGAGCGTGTCAGGTTCTTGTCCAGCTCTGGCATTTAGGTCACCACAGACTTGCACACATCCCTGGGCCTGGAAATGATTTATTTCCCACTCCAGAGTGGAAAAGCTGTCTTCATTATTTTAAGGTATGGGGATTCTAGTGGGGGGATATAGGAAGCATGGAGAAGCTGTCTTCATTAAGGTATGTGGATTCTAGTGGGGGGGATATAGGAAGCATGGAGAAGCTGTCTTCATTAAGGTATGTGGATTCTAGTGGGGGGATATAGGTAGCATGGAGAAGCTGTCTTCATTAAGGCATGTGGATTCTAGTGGGGGGGGTATAGGTAGCATGGAGAAGCTGTCTTCATTAACCTCTTACCTCTACCTGGGACGCTTGCGTCCCAACTAGAGCTCTGGAAATGCAAATGCGCTACGCTAAATGCTAATAGTATTAGTTAAAACTCAAAAGTTCATTAAAATACACATGCAGGGTATCAAATTAAAGCTACACTCGTTGTGAATCCAGGCAACAAGTCAGATTTTTAAAATGCTTTTCGGCGACAGCATGAGAAGCTATTATCTGATAGCATGCACCAATACACTACAACAGAAAAGCACAGCAGGGGACGTAAACAAAATAATTAGCATTTCGGCGTTACACAAACCGCACAATAAAATAGAAAACAGTCATTACCTTTCACCATCTTCTTTGTTGGCACTCCTAGATGTCCCATAAACACTATTGGGTCTTTATTTCGATTAAATCGGGCCATATAAAGCCAAGATATCGTTATATGTAGACTGTGTGATAAACGAAAAAAACAGCGATTTCACAACGTAACGTCATTTTTTAAAATTCAAAAAGTAGACGATAAACTTTCACAAAACACTTCGAAATACGTTTGTAATGCTACTTTAGGTATTAGTAAACGTTAATAAGCGATAAAAATCATCCGTAGGCGATGTACATATCATTAGCTGTCGTCTTGGAAAAAATTTCAGGAGAGAGCTCTTCCGGAATGATCTGGGCGGAGACCGGAGGTACGTCGTGCCCCTCTTTCGGTTCAACCAAGAATCAAAGAGGATTAAATTCACAAGATACTCGACTACATGGGGATGCTGTGGGAGTTGAATGCTCGGTCTTATCTAATTCGGCTCACTGTTAACAATTGCTGGAAGTGGCGCAAGGATATTTATTTCCATTTTCTGTGATCAGGTTTTCCTGCGCTTTCCGATGTAACGCACGTTATGTAATAGCCACAGTCGTGATTTAACCAGTTTTAAAAACGTCCGAGGGTTTCCTATACACACATTCTAACCATATGAACGTACTATATTCCTGGCATGAGTAGCAGGGCGCTGAAATGTTGCGCGATTTTTAACAAAATGTTCAAAAAAGTAGAGGGTAGGAGCAACTAGTTAAAGCATGGGGATTCTAGTGGGGGGCTATAGGAAGCATGGAGAAGCTGTCTTCATTAAGGTATGTGGATTCTAGTGGGGGGATATAGGAAGCATGGAGAAGCTGTCTTCATTAAGGTATGTGGATTCTAGTGGGGGGATATAGGTAGCATGGAGAAGCTGTCTTCATTAAGGTATGTGGATTCTAGTGGGGGGATATAGGTAGCATGGAGAAGCTGTCTTCATTAAGGTATGGGGATTCTAGTGAGGGGATATAGGTAGCATGGAGAAGCTGTCTTCATTAAGGTATGTGGATTCTAGTGGGGGGGTATAGGTAGCATGGAGAAGCTGTCTTCATTAAAGCATGGGGATTCTAGTGGGGGGCTATAGGTAGCATGGAGAAGCTGTCTTCATTAAGGTATGTGGATTCTAGTGGGGGGATATAGGTAGCATGGATAAGCTGTCTTCATTAAGGTATGTGGATTCTAGTGGGAGGATATAGGAAGCATGGAGAAGCTGTCTTCATTAAGGTATGGGGATTCTAGTGGGGGGATATAGGGGATTCTAGTGGGGGGATTTAGGTAGCATGGAGAAGCTGTCTTCATTAAGGTATGTGGATTCTAGTGAGGGGATATAGGTAGCATGGAGAAGCTGTCTTCATTAAGGTATGTGGATTCTAGTGAGGGGATATAGGTAGCATGGAGAAGCTGTCTTCATTAAGGTATGTGGATTCTAGTGGGGGGATATAGGTAGCATGGAGAAGCTGTCTTCATTAAGATATGTGGATTCTAGTGGGGGATATAGGGATTCTAGTGGGGGATATAGGTAGCATGGAGAAGCTGTCTTCATTAAGGTATGGGGATTCTAGTGGGGATATAGGGGATTCTAGTGGGGGGATATAGGTAGCATGCAAGCATTTCGCTACACTCGCATTAACATCTGCTAACCATGTGTATGTGACAAATAAAATTGGATTTGATTTGATTTGATGCAGAAGCTGTCTTCATTAAGGTATGGGGATTCTAGTGGGGGATATAGGGGATTCTAGTGGGGGATATAGGGGATTCTAGTGGGGGATATAGGGGATTCTAGTGGGGGATATAGGGGATTCTAGTGGGGGATATAGGTAGCATGGAGAACCTGTCTTCATTAAGGTATGTGGATTCTAGTGGGGGATATAGGTAGCATGGAGAAGCTGTCTTCATTAAGGTATGTGGATTCTAGTGGGGGTATAGGTAGCATGGAGAAGCTGTCTTCATTAAGGTATGTGGATTCTAGTGGGGGATATAGGGGATTCTAGTGGGGGGATATAGGGGATTCTAGTGGGGGGATATAGGGGATTCTAGTGGGGGGATATAGGGGATTCTAGTGGGGGATATAGGGGATTCTAGTGGGGGGATATAGGGGATTCTAGTGGGGGGGATATAGGGGATTCTAGTGGGGCGATATAGGAAGCACACAGGAGGAAATGTTTCCCTGTTGAGATCATTTCCTTTTGAATTTCTAGCCAAATGTAAAATGTTCTTGATTTGATTAATTTAATTGAGTGAGTTAGGTCTGCTGTATATCAAATTAGCATACCCCCTGAGTCCCTTCCCTGTTTCACACCTGGTAGTTTGGTGGATGGGACTACCAGCTCTCTGTAACCTAGAGGGCAACCAGTGGGTCTGTCTCCTCTATACCACCCACCTGGTAGTTTGGTGGATGGGACTACCAGCTCTCTGTAACCTAGAGGGCAACCAGTGGGTCCGTCTCCTCTATACCAGGTTCCTGCTCTTTAGGCCAAAGGCAGATGACCTCAGGCCTTGGATATTCCAGGATGATATAGTGAAGGCTTTGAGTTCCATAAAGTGTCCAATGTTGTTGTTTGTGTGGTTTAGCCTCAGGCCAGTAAGTGTAAGCAGAGCCTGCTGAGCATCTGGTACATGCCATTGACTTGGGCGAGTGTGAGAGTGGGGGTTGGGACTGTTTTCCCGCTCACTACCTGGGCGTATGTGTGACTTCCATGTTGAAGCCCTCTTTGCGGGGGTTGGGTGCATGGGGTGGGCAGGAGGGGCATAGGTCTGATCTGAGGGGGCCTAAATGGGGTGTGGGCATGGTTGACATGAGGGGGGGTGTTGATTGGTTAGGGTGGGGGTGTGGATGTGGCTGGGGGTGCTGTGTTCTGGATGTAAGTCCTCTTGGCGTGGGTCCTCTATGTGTAGGTCCAGGGGGTAGTCCCGCAGGTCTGGGAGAGTGTCTCGCTGGTCAGGACACTAAAGGACAGGCAACCAACCACACTGGGACCAGGACACTAAGGACAGGCAACCAACCACACTGGGATCAGGACACTAAGGACAGGCAACCAACCACACTGGGATCAGGACACTAAAGGACAGGCAACCAACCACACTGGGACCAGGACACTAAGGACAGGCAACCAACCACACTGGGATCAGGACACTAAGGACAGGCAACCAACCACACTGGGATCAGGACACTAAAGGACAGGCAACCAACCACACTGGGACCAGGACACTAAGGACAGGCAACCAACCACACTGGGATCAGGACACTAAAGGACAGGCAACCAACCACACTGGGACCAGGACACTAAGGACAGGCAACCAACCACACTGGGATCAGGACACTAAGGACAGGCAACCAACCACACTGGAATCAGGACACTAAAGGACAGGCAACCAACCACACTGGGACCAGGACACTAAGGACAGGCAACCAACCACACTGGGATCAGGACACTAAGGACAGGCAACCAACCACACTGGGATCAGGACACTAAGGACAGGCAACCAACCACACTGGGATCAGGACACTAAAGGACAGGCAACCAACCACACTGGGACCAGGACACTAAGGACAGGCAACCAACCACACTGGGATCAGGACACTAAAGGACAGGCAACCAACCACACTGGGATCAGGACACTAAGGACAGGCAACCAACCACACTGGGATCAGGACACTAAGGACAGGCAACCAACCACACTGGGATCAGGACACTAAGGACAGGCAACCAACCACACTGGGATCAGGACACTAAAGGACAGGCAACCAACCACACTGGGACCAGGACACTAAGGACAGGCAACCAACCACACTGGGATCAGGACACTAAAGGACAGGCAACCAACCACACTGGGACCAGGACACTAAGGACAGGCAACCAACCACACTGGGATCAGGACACTAAGGACAGGCAACCAACCACACTGGAATCAGGACACTAAAGGACAGGCAACCAACCACACTGGGACCAGGACACTAAGGACAGGCAACCAACCACACTGGGATCAGGACACTAAGGACAGGCAACCAACCACACTGGGATCAGGACACTAAGGACAGGCAACCAACCACACTGGGATCAGGACACTAAAGGACAGGCAACCAACCACACTGGGATCAGGACACTGGGACCAGGACAGGACACTAAGGACAGGCAACCAACCACACTGGGATCAGGACACTAAAGGACAGGCAACCAACCACACTGGGATCAGGACACTAAGGACAGGCAACCAACCACACTGGGATCAAGACACTAAGGACAGGCAACCAACCACACTGGGATCAGGACACTAAGGACAGGCAACCAACCACACTGGGATCAGGACACTAAAGGACAGGCAACCAACCACACTGGGACCAGGACACTAAGGACAGGCAACCAACCACACTGGGATCAGGACACTAAGGACAGGCAACCAACCACACTGGGATCAGGACACTAAGGTGGGCTTTGTCACCTCTCACTTGTGCTATTTGAAGATGTATCAAGTTTGGTAGTCTTAATTTAGCATTCAGTCCTTATAAAGTAATGTAGTATATTTTTCTTATTGGCTTTTGGAAATAGAAAATAGTTTCAGACTAAACATTACTCACTCAGTTCCAGGTTGGGTGGTGTTTTCAGGTTTCTGTTGTTTTCCAGAGAATTTTCTGTATAGAATAATAATCCTTGATAGTTGTAAACCTTCCAGGTGATTCTGTAATTCCGTCCAAAATCAGGTTGTAGGTTTTGAGTTTTGATTTCAAGTGAAGGTTATGTTGTAGAGGGTGGCATCCGGTATATGTTCTTGACAAAGAAATCCAAGTTTATCTAACTCTAAATCTATCTTTTTTAAAGAAAATGCTGAAGAATGCAGGAGCTCATCTGATCATGACCTCTAGCTGCTGTGCTCTCAATTGAATTCAATTCAAGGGGCTTTATTGGCATGGGAAACATGTGTTAACATTGCCAAAGCAAGTGAGGTAGATAATATACAAAAGTGAAATCAACAATAAAAATTAACAGTAAACATTACACATACAGAAGTTTAAAAACAATAAAGACATTACAAATGTCATATTATATATATATATATATATATACACACAGTGTTGTAACAATGTACAAATGGTTAAGGAAAATAAATAAGCATAAATATGGGTTGTATTTACAATGGTGCTTGTTCTTCACTGGTTGCCCTTTTCTTGTGGAAACAGGTCACCCAGTAGATATGGGAGTTTATCAAAATTGGATTTGTTTTCGAAATCTTTGTGGATCTGTGTAATCTGAGGGAAATATGTCTCTCTAATATGGTCACACATTAGGCAGGAGGCTCACTCCCTCTTTTCCTCACCCCCTCTCTTCCTCACCCCTCTCTTCCTCACTCCATCTCTTCCTCTCTTCCTCTCTCCCTCTCTCTCCATCTCTCTCCTCATTCCATCTCCCCCTCTCTTCTCTCCATCTCTCCCCCTCTTCCTCTCTTCCTCTCTCCATCTCCCCCTCTCTTCATCTCTCTCCTCACTCCATCTCTCTCCTCACTCCATCTCTCTCTATCTCTCTCCTCATTCCATCTCTTCCTCTCTTCCTCTTTTCCTCTCTCTCTCTCCCTCTCTTCCTCATTCCATCTCCCCCTCTCTCTTTCTCCCCCTACTGAGGATGTTCAGTTCCAACATTTTTCAGAGAACTGGCAAGGGAGGTGTGTGTGTGTGTGTGTGTAAAACAAAGAGTTTGAGAAAAAGAGAAAAGGTGTGTGTGTGTGTGTGTGTGTAAATCAAAGAGTTTGAGCAAAAGAGAAAAGGTGTGTGTGTGTGTGTGTGTGCGTGTTTGTGTGTGTGTGTGTGTGTGTGTGTTATATACATACATTTATTACAACAGAGTGCGGAGTATCAAAAAACATATTCTCCAGCTCAAATACGCAGTATATCTTGAAGTATGTGTATTAATACCTGTCACGCCCTGGTCTAAGTATTTTGTGTTTATCTTCATGTATTGGGTCAAGCCAGGGTGTGGCATGGGTTTTTTGTATGTGGTGTGTATATATTGGGATTGTAGCTAGTGGGGTGATCTAGCAAAGTCTATGGCTGTCTGGAGTGGTTCTCAATCAGAGGCAGGTGTTTATCGTTGTCTCTGATTGGGAACCATATTTAGGCAGCCATATTCTTTGAGTTTGTCGTGGGTGATTGTCCTTAGTGTCTTTGTTCCTGTCGCTGTGTTAGTTGACAAGTATAGGCTGTTTCGGTTTTCGGTACGTTTTGTAGTGTTTGTGTTATTTCGTGTTTCACATTTGTTTGATTAAACATGGATCGCAATCTACACGCTGCGTTTTGGTCCGACTCTCCTTCACCACACCTAGAAAACCGTTACAATACCAGTGTATCAGATAACCACATAGCAACTGCTGTAAGTAATCATTCACCGTCAGCCTATCAGAGGGATCATATTACAACACTTGTTACCAACGTGTGATTACACAATGACAACGTAGTAGACTAGCTATACTGATGCATTTTCTCTGCAGTGTAGATAAATGTTAACGACATATTCCAAGGCTACCTGTTTTCCCCAGTTCTTCGGTCTTGAGTTCAAGTAACTAGAAGATCTCACGGTCTCCCTTTAGTATTTGATGTTTGTCGGGGGGGGTAACTGTCTGGGTGAAGTGAAAGTAGGTTTAAATGGTTAAAACAGAACAAAAATTACCGGTTAACCATGAAATAGCTTGGCGGTTAAGTATAAGTATAGGTTATGTATAAGTATAGGTTAAGTATAGGTATAGGTTAAGTATAGGTATAGGTTAAGTATAGGTAAAGTATAGGTATAGGTTAAGTATAGGTATAGGTTAAGTATAGGTATAGGTTAAGTATAAGTATAGGTTAGGTATAAGTATAGGTTAGGTATAAGTATAGGTTAAGTATAAGTATAGGTTAAGTATAGGTATAGGTTAAGTATAGGTATAGGTTAAGTATAGGTATAGGTTAAGTATAGGTATAGGTTAAGTATAAGTATAGGTTAGGTATAGGTTAAGTATAGGTATAGGTTAAGTATAGGTATAGGTTAAGTATAAGTATAGGTTAGGTATAAGTATAGGTTAGGTATAAGTATAGGTTAAGTATAAGTATAGGTTAAATATAGGTATAGGTTAAGTATAAGTATAGGTTAAGTATATACTTAAATGTCTATGGGTGAAGTGAAAGTAGGTTTAAATGGTTAAAACAGAACAAAAATTACCGGTTAACCATTAAAAAGCTTGGCGGTTAAGTATAAGTATAGGTTAAGGATAAGTATAGGTTAAGTATAAGTATAGGTTAAGGATAAGTATAGGTTAAGGATAAGTATAGGTTAAGTATAGGTTAAGTATAAGTATAGGTTAAGTATAGGTATAGGTTAAGTATAAGTATAGGTTAAGTATAAGTATAGGTTAAGGATAAGTATAGGTTAAGGATAAGTATAGGTTAAGGATAAGTATAGGGTATAAGTATAGGTTAAGTATAGGTATAGGTTAAGTATAAGTATAAGTATAAGTATAGGTTAAGTATAAGTATAGGTTAAGTATAAGTATAGGTTAAGTATAGGTTAAGTATAAGTATAAGGATAAGTATAGGTTAAGTATAGGTATAGGTTAAGTATAAGTATAGGTTAAGGATAAGTTTAGGTATAGGTTAAGTATAAGTATAGGTTAAGGATAAGTATAGGTTAAGGATAAGTATAAGTATAGGTTAAGGATAAGTATAGGTTAAGTATAAGTATAGGTTAAGGATAAGTATAAGTATAAGTATAGGTTAAGGATAAGTATAGGTTAAGTATAAGTATAGATTAAGTATAGGTTAAGTATAAGTATAGGTTAAGTATAAGTATAGGTTAAGGATAAGTATAGGTTAAGGATAAATATAGGTTAAGTATAAGTATAGATTAAGTATAAGTATAGGTTAAGTATAAGTATAGGTTAAGGATAAGTATAGGTTAAGGATAAGTATAGGTTAAGTATAAGTATAGGTTAAGGATAAGTATAGGTTAAGTATAAGTATAGATTAAGTATAGGTATAGGTTAAGGATAAGTATAGGTTAAGGATAAGTATAGATTAAGTATAGGTATAGGTTAAGGATAAGTATAGGTTAAGGATAAGTATAGATTAAGTATAGGTATAGGTTAAGGATAAGTATAGGTTAAGTATAAGTATAGGTTAAGGATAAGTATAGGTTAAGGATAGGCATTAATTACGACTGCTCCAGGTATAAGGTCAAAACAGAAACATTTTAATGAGTTCCAAGCACTGGGATTGAACCCGCGATCCTCGGAGCCGAAGCGCAAGGCTTAGATGCCTACTAGATGGTAATACGTGTTCACGTTGCCTCTAGTGAATGGTATTGAAGGCATCTCCTGACGTCCTGGAGACCCGGACAAACTATTGAATACTATAGTCTATCTGGTGTGATCTCCTTGGAAGTATCGTACAGTAAATTTAACAAATGGCTCTTTTAGCAAAAACGTTTGACCCCTGAGGTCATAGGTCAGGTTCTCCAAAAAAACAAGGGCAGCAATGACAAGAATGGAAAACAGATTGTTGTGTATTCAAGGTTTAAAAAGGCTTGTAAAGTTTTGAAATTCCACTTAAACATTTCAGATTTGATTTGCCCTAACATTTCAGTTAATAACCTCTCTGGGATAGGCGGGACAGTCACGTCCAATTGCCAGGGAAATGCAGAGCGCCAAATTCAAATAAAATGCTATAAAAATCAAACTTTCATTAAATCACACGTGTAAGATACCAAATTAAAGCTACACTCATTGTGAATCCAGCCAACATGTCAGATTTCAAAAAGGCTTTTCGGCGAAAGCATAAGATGCTATTATCTGATGATAGCACTGCAGTAAACAAAGAGAGTAGCATATTTCAATCCTGCAGGCACCACACAAAACGCAGAAATAAAATATAAAACATGCCTTACCTTTGAAGAGCTTCTGTTGTTGGCACTCCAATATGTCCCATAAACATCACAAATGGTGCTTTTGTTCGATTAATTCCGTCGATATGTATCCAAAATGTCAATTTATTTGGCGCGTTTGATCCAGAAAAACAGTGGTTCCAACTTGAGCAACGTCACTACAAAATATCTCAAAAGTTACCTGTAAACTTTGCCAAAACATTTCAAACTACTTTTGTAATACAACTTTAGTTATTTTTAAACCTTAATAATCGATCAAATTGTAGACGGGACAATCTGTGTTCAATACAGGAAGACAACAAACTCACGCTACTTTTCTAGTCATTTGCCTTCTCAAAAAGTACACTTCAAATGACAATCATTCAAAATGGCCGTACTTCTTCATTACACAAAGGAATAACCTCAACCGATTTCTAAAGACTGGTGAATTCCAGTGGAAGCGGTAGGAACTGCAAACAAGTCCCTTAGAAATCTAGTTTCCCAATGAAACATCATTGAATAGACAGTGACCTCAAAAAGAAAAAAAATCTGAATGCTTTGTCCTCTGGGTTTTGCCTGCTACATAACTTCTGTTATACTCACAGACATGATTCAAACAGTTTTAGAAACTTCAGAGTGTTTTCTATACAAATCTACTAATAATATGCATATTTTATATTCTGGGGATGAGCAGCAGGAAGTTGAATTTGGGCATGCTATTTATCCAAAAGTGAAACTGCTGCCCCCTATCTTGAAGAAGTTTTAAACAAATTCTGAATTGCCCTAAACAATTTTTTTTATCAACCCCTACAAAAATTATAATCCACACAATAATTCAAAATGTCTGTCGCTGCAAGATTATTTTCCTTTATTTTGTATTTTGGAGGGAGTTTGAGGAAATAGGAGACAGTTGGAGGGCTTGGAGGAGTTGGAGGAGATAGGTCACAGCTGGAGGAAGTTGAAGGAGATGGAGGGAGTTGGGGGAGATAGGAGACAGTTGATGGGAGTTGGAGGAGATAGGAGACAGTTGGATACTGTCAGATACGCAGACAGAACATAACTAATGAAGGGAGGAAGCTGTGTGTGTGTGTGTTCAAACGCAAAGTGTTTAAACTCTGGTGCTCAAACACTAGGCATGCCCTGGAGCTGTTGTCAGAGGACAAACCCTAGGCCCTGGAGCTGTTGTCAGAGGACAAACCCTAGGCCCTGGATGCTGTTGTCAGAGGACAAACCCTAGGCCCTGGAGCTGTTGTCAGAGGACAGACTAAGGTTCCCCAGCCACATCATAATTCACACGGGCATAAAGAGAACACAGCAGGAAAGGGAGTGATTGAAAAATCTTCTTCCACTTTCCCCAACACACAAGTGGTATTCGCCACCCTGATACCACCAAAAGACATTCACCTAGCCACCATACAGCGGGTGAATGCAAGCATTTCCCGGCACTGTGCCTCAAAACCTAATGTCTACCTGGCCCACCACTCCACCTTGGACTTGAACGGGCTTTACAACCAGGTCCACCTCTACAAGGCAGCAATTCCAACTTTTGCCAGGACACTGAAGGACGTCACCCTCAACTGCAGCCCCCAGCACCTCACACAGGAGCAACAGAGCAACGGACACCACACCCAGACCAGCGAGACCCGCTCCCAGACCAGTAAGACCCCCTCCCAGACCAGCGAGACCAGCGAGACCCCCTCCCAGACCAGGGAGACCCCCTCCCAGACCAGTAAGACCCCCTCCCAGACCAGCGAGACCCCCTCCCAGACCAGTAAGACCCGCTCCCAGACCAGCGAGACCCGCTCCCAGACCAGCGAGACCCCCTCCCAGACCAGGGAGACCCCCTCCCAGACCAGTAAGACCCCCTCCCAGACCAGCGAGACCCCCTCCCAGACCAGTAAGACCCCTCCCAGACCAGCGAGACCCGCTCCCAGACCAGCGAGACCCCCTCCCAGACCAGTAAGACCCCTCCCAGACCAGGGAGACCCCTCCCAGACCAGCGAGACCCCATCCCAGACCAGCGAGACGCCCTCCCAGACCTGCATCGAGAGAACCCACACTAAGATGACCTACACTCAGACCCCAGCTTCACCAGCCAAACCCCAACCAGCTGACACCACCCCAAACAAACCCTGGCCACACCCTATATACGCCACACCATATATAGGCCCCCCAGATTAGACCTATGCCCCCCCATGCCCCCCGCCCCTGCAGCAAGGACCTCAACATGACAGCTGCAAATATGCCCAGGCCATGAGCCGAGCAACAGGCCCAATCCCCACTAATACACCCGCCCCACTAATACACCCACCCAAGCCCCATCCTGCGACCTAAGAGGTATGTATCAGATGCTCAACATGCTCTGCTCACACCTACTGTAATGGTCAGGGCCTAAAACACATAAAAACAACACTAGACACTATGGAACACAGAGCTTTTACCATCTCATCCTGGAATATACAAGGTCTGAGGTCATCTGCCTTTGGCCTATAGAGCGGGAGCTCAGACTTCATCAAAGAAATTGGAAATATAGACATTGTTATACTACAAGAAACATGGTATAGAGGAGACAGACCCACTGGTTGCCCTCTAGGTTACAGAGAGCTGGTAGTCCCATCCATCAAACTACCAGGTGGGTGGTATAGAGGAGACAGACCCACTGGTTGCCCTCTAGGTTACAGAGAGCTGGTAGTCCCATCCACCAAACTACCAGGTGTGAAACAGGGAAGGGACTCAGGGGGTATGCTAATTTGATATAAAGCAGACCTAACTCACTCAATTAAATTAATCAAATCAAGAACATTTTACATTTGGCTAGAAATTCAAAAGGAAATGATCTCAACAGGGAAACATTTCCTCCTGTGTGCTTCCTATATCCCCCCCACTAGAATCCCCTATATCCTCCCACTAGAATCCCCTATATCCCCCACTAGAATCCCCTATATCTCCCCACTAGAATCCCCTATATCCCCCCACTAGAATCCCTATATCCCCCACTAGAATCCCTATATCCCCCACTAGAATCCCTATATCCCCCACTAGAATCCCCTATATCCCCCCACTAGAATCCCCTATATCCCCCAGTAGAATCCCTATATCCCCCACTAGAATCCCCTATATCCCCACTAGAATCCCCTATATCCCCCACTAGAATCCCTATATCCCCCACTAGATTCCCTATTACCCCCACTAGAATCCCCTATATCCCCCACTAGAATCCCTATACCCCCACTAGAATCCCCTATACCCCCACTAGAATCCCTATATCCCCCACTAGAATCCCTATATCCCCCCACTAGAATCCCCTATATCCCCCACTAGAATCCCTATATCCCCCACTAGAATCCCCTATATCCCCCACTAGAATCCCTATATCCCCCACTAGAATCCCATACCCCCCACTAGAATCCCCTATACCCCCCACTAGAATCCCCTATACCCCCCCACTAGAATCCCTATATCCCCCACTAGAATCCCTATATCCCCCACTAGAATCCCCTATATCCCCCACTAGAATCCCTAAATCCCCCACTAGAATCCCTATATCCCCCACTAGAATCCCCTATATCCCCCACTAGAATCCCTATATCCCCCACTAGAATCCCCTATATCCCCCCACTAGAATCCCTATATCCCCCCACTAGAATCCCCTATATCCCCCCACTAGAATCCACATACCTTAATGAAGACAGCTTCTCCATGCTACCTATATCCCCCACTAGAATCCACATACCTTACTGAAGACAGCTTCTCCATGCTACCTATATCCCCCACTAGAATCCACATACCTTACTGAAGACAGCTTCTCCATGCTACCTATATCCCCCCACTAGAATCCACATACCTTATTGAAGACAGCTTCTCCATGCTACCTATACCCCCCACTAGAATCCACATACCTTAATGAAGACAGCTTCTCCATGCTACCTATATCCCCTCACTAGAATCCCCATACCTTAATGAAGACAGCTTCTCCATGCTACCTATATCCCCCACTAGAATCCCCATACCTTAATGAAGACAGCTTATCCATGCTACCTATATCCCCCACTAGAATCCCCATACCTTAATGAAGACAGCTTCTCCATGCTACCTATATCCCCCACTAGAATCCACATACCTTAATGAAGACAGCTTCTCCATGCTACCTATATCCCCCCACTAGAATCCCCTATATCCCCCACTAGAATCCCCATACCTTAATGAAGACAGCTTCTCCATGCTTCCTATATCCCCCCACTAGAATCCACATGCCTTAATGAAGACAGCTTCTCCATGCTACCTATATCCCCCCACTAGAATCCACATACCTTAATGAAGACAGCTTCTCCACTCTGGAGTGGGAAATAAATCATTTCCAGGCCCAGGGATGTGTGCAAGTCTGTGGTGACCTAAATGCCAGAGCTGGACAAGAACCTGACACGCTCAGCACACAGGGGGACAAACACTTGCCTGGAGGTGACAGCATTCCCTGCTTTATCTTGGTCAGGTCGCAATTGTAAATGAGAACTTGTTCTCAGCTGGCCTAACTGGTTAAATTAAGGTGAAATCATTTTTTAAAATTAAAAATAAATATGCCCCCCTAGGCACAACTTTGACAACATAAACAACAAAAATATGTCACAACTCCTGCAGCTGTCACACGCTAGGTCTGTACATAGTCAATGTCTTCGAGGAGACTCCTCACACGCTAGGTCTGTACATAGTCAATGGCTTCGAGGAGACTCCTAGCTATAGCTCAGGAAAGTAGTGTGGAAACCTACCAAAAGACAATTAGGCAACAACAAATTCAATCCCTTTTAGACAATTTCCTGGACAACATGTTTCTGTCACGCCCTGGTCAAAGTATTTTGTGTTTATCTTCATTTATTTGGTCAGGCCAGGGTGTGGCATGGGTTTTTGTATGTGGTGTGTATGTATTGGGATTGTAGCTTAGTGGGGTGTTCTAGTTAAGTCTATGGCTGTCTGAAGTGGTTCTCAATCAGAGGCAGGTGTTTATCGTTGTCTCTGATTGGGAACCAATGACAAATGGTTTGATGAAGAACGTAAAAACCTATGAAAGAAATTGAGAAACCTATCCAATCAAAAACATAGAGACCCAGAAAACCTGAGTCTACGCCTTCACTATGGTGAATCACTAAAACAATACAGAAATACACTACGGAAAAAGAAGGAACAGCACGTCAGAAATCAGCTCAATGTAATTGAAGAATCCATAGACTCTAACCACTTCTGGGAACATTTGAAAAAACTAATCAGACAACAACACGAAGAGTTATCTATCCAAATCGGAGATGTATGGGTAAACCACTTCTCCAATCTTTTTGGCTCAGCAAAAACATTTACTTGATCAAATACAAATCTTAGAATCAACTATTAAAGCCTAACAGAAACCACTGAATTCTCCAATTACCATAAATGAACTACAGGACAAAAAACAAATCCTCCAACCCAAAAAGACCTGTGGTGTTGATGGCATCAAAATCAAATCTAATCACATTTTATTTGTCACATGCGCCAAATACAACAGGTGTAGGTAGACCTTACTGTGAAATGCTTCCTTACAAGCCATTAAACAAAAATGCAGTATCCTAAATTATATATAAAAAATAAATACAGACCACAAATTCCAATTGGCTATACTAAACTTCTTTAACATCATTCTTACCTCTGGCATCTTCCGTAATATTTTGAACCGAGGACTGATCACTCCTGGAGACAAATTTGACCCCATAACTACCGCGGGATATGCTGTCACATCCTGATCTGTTTCACCTGTCTTTGTGCTTGTCTCCATCCCCCCTCCAGGTGTGGCCCATCTTCCCCATTATCCCCTGTGTATTTATACCTGTGTTCTCTGTTTGTCTGTTACCAGTTCGTCTTCTTTGCTCTTTGCTCAAGTCAATTAGCGTTTTGTGTCTCAGCTCCTGCTTTTCTCTCTTTCTCACCCCTCCTGGTTTTGACCCTTGCCTGTCCTGACTCAGAGGCCGCCAGCCTAACCACTCTGCCTGCCCCTGACCATGCCTGCCGACCTGTATCTTTGCCCCCCCCTCTGGATTTACCGACCTCTGCCTTACCTTGACCCTGTGCCTGCCTGCCGCCCGGTACTGTTGCCCCGCCTCTGGTTTACTGACCCCTGCCTGCCTTGACCTGTCTATTGCCTGTCCCTGTTGGGATATTAAACTATTGTTTATTTGACGTGGTCTGCATCTGGGTCTTACCTTCATACCTGATAGTACAAACTGGCCATGACTGATCAGGCAGACCAGGACCAGCTTCAGCCCTCCTACTTCCCCCCGGATCGCTCCAAAATAGCCTACCTCATCACGCTGATGTCTGGAAAGGCTCTCACCTGGGCTACCGCTATATAGGAACAGCAGCCGGCCATATGCACGAGCCTGGAAGGGTGAGGAAGGTCTTTTATGCCCCGTTCTCCGGGAGAGAAGCTGCCTGGAAGTTAATCATGCACTGTGACCTTCTCCGCGACATGCTGAACCGGTTCATATTCGTCTACATTGATGACATCCTCGTATTCTTCCCCCCAATAACACGTGCTCCATGTCCAGGAGGTTCTCCAGCGCCTTCAGGAGAATCAGTGGTTTGTTAAGGCGGAAAAGTTTGAGTTCCATCGCTCCACCATTCCCTTTCTGGGCTACATCATCTCTGATGGGAGGCACTGGGCTCGAAGGGGCAGGACATCCGTTCATTGTGTGGACCGACTACAAAAACCTGGAGCATCTCTGCACCGCCAAGCGCCTCAACTCCAGGCAGGCGAGATGGGCCCTGCTGTTTACCCGGTTCAACTTTTCCCTTTCCTGGGGTCCAAGAACGGCAAGCCAGATAACCCCACGGCTACCACCCCGGAACCCAAGACCATCCTTCCCACCTCATGCCTGGTGACGACACTCAGCTGGGGTATCGGGAAAACAGGTCCAGGAGGTGCAGCGGTCCCAGCCGAACCCTGGAGGGGGCCCAGATGTTTCATGCCTGATGCTGTCCGCTCCGCGGTCCTGGAATTCCTCCAGGCTTGCCTGCTCCCTGCAGATCCTGGCTTTTGTGCGACAATGCATTTGGTGGCCTACCATGGTTCCGGACATCGCCTCCTTTGTCGCCGCCTGCACAGTCTGTGTACAGAACAAGACCCCACGACAAGCTCCGGCTGACCTCCTCCATCCTCTGGCCGTCCCTCATCGCCCCTGGTCTCACATCTCCCTGGACTTTGTCACAGGTCTCCCTGGCAACACCACCATCCTGACCGTGGCGGATCGTTTTTCCAAGTCCGCCCACTTAATTTCTCTCCCCACATTACCCTCTGCCAAGGAGACGGCCCAGCTCATGGTGCAGCATGTCTTCCGCATCCATGGACTGCCCCCGTGGACATGGTCTCCGACCGTGGCCCTCAGTTCTCGTCCCGGTTCTGGAAGGCATTCTGCACAATCATTGGGTCGTCGGGCCAGCCTGTCCTCCGGGTTCCACCTCCAGTCTAATGGCCAGTCGGAGCGAGCCAACCAGGACCTCGAGACCACGCTGCTCTGCCTGGTCTCCGCCAACACCACCACCTGGAGCCAGCACCACCTGGAGCCAGCATCTGGTGTGGGTGGAATAACCCCCCATCACCCTTCCCTGCTCTGCCATGGGCCTATCACCATTCAAATATTCACTGGGGTATCAGCCGCTGTTGTCGTACCTGGAGGAGAGCCCGGTCGGCCCTCCTCAAGTCTGCCTCTTTCCTTCAACAGCCATCTTGGGAAAATCCTCTGCTTTATCATTAATATCAGACTTGTACATTTCCTCAGTGAAAACAATGTACTGAGCAAATGTCAAATTGGCTTTTTACCATAATACCATATGACAGACCACGCATACACCCTGCACACCCTAGATGACAAATAAACAAACCAAAACAAAGGCAAAGTCTTCTCATGCTTTGTTGACTTCAAAAAAGCTTTTGTCTCAATTTGGCATGAGGGTCTGCTATACAAATTGATGGAAAGTGGTGTTGGTGGAAAACATACAACATTATACAATCCATGTACACAAACAACAAGTGTGTTATTCAAGTTGGCAAATAACACACACATTTCTTTCCATAGGGCAGTAGCTTAAGCCCCACCCTCTTCAACATTTATATCAACGAATTAGAACAGTCTGCAGAACCTGGCCTCACCCTACTAGAATCTTAAGTCAAATGTCTACTGTTTGCTGATGATCTGATGCTTCTTTCCCCAACCAAGGAGGGCCTACAGCAGCACCTCGATCTTATGCAGAGATTCTGTCAGACCTGGGCCCTGACAGTAAATCTCAGTAAGACAAATACAGTATAATGGTGTTCCAAAAAAGGTCCATTTGCCAGGACCATAAATAAATTCACAACATGGGACAAACTCCAAATTGTGTACAACGTAAAACACCAAATAATGCATGCAGAGCAGAATGAGGCCGATACCAGCTAATGATCAAGATCCAGTTAAATTCTACAACCACCTAAAAGGAAGCGATTCACAAATCTTCCATAACAAAGCCATCACCTACAGAGAGATGAACCTGGCGAAGAGTCCCCTAAGTAAGCTGGTCCTGAGGCTCTGTTCACAAACACAAACACACCCTACAGAGCCCCAGGACAGCAACACAATTAGACCCAACCAAATCATGAGAAAACAAAAAGATAATTACTTGACACATTGGAAAGAATGAAAAAAAAAAACAGAGCAAACTAGAATGCTATTTGGCCCTACACAGAGAGAACACAGTGGCAGAATACCTGACCACTGTGACTGACCCAAAATTAAGGAAAGCTTTGACTATGTACAGACACAGTGAGCATAGCCTTGCTATTGAGAAAGAGCGTCGTAGGCAGACCTGGCTCTCAAGAGAAGACAGGCTATGTGCACACTGCCCACAAAATGAGGTGGAAATTGAGCTGTACTTCCTAACCTGCTGCTAAATGTATGACCATATTAGAGACACATATTTCCCTCAGATTACACAGACCCATAAAGAATTCGAAAACTAATCCAATTTTGATAAACTCCCATATCTATTGTGTGAAATACCACAGTGTGCCATCACAGCAGCAAGATTTGTGACCTGTTGCCACAAGAAAAGGGCAACCAGTGAAGAACAAACACCATTCTTAATACAACACATATTTATGTTTATTTATTTCTCTTTTGCTCATAGTATGATATTTGAAATGTCTTTATTCTTTTCAAACTTTTGTGAGTGTGATGTTTACTGTTATTTTTTAAATATATTTCACTTGCTTTTATAGGTCCTCCCAATGTTAACATGGGTTTTCCATGCCAATAAAGCCTTTGAACTGAATTGAGAGAGAGAGATCGTGTGTGTGTGAGAGAGTAAACGGGAGTACACATGTTTTGTTTCTGAGCGAACGTGCATGGGTGTGCACTGCATGCTGTGTGTGTGTGTGTGTGTGTGTGTGTCATCTTGAATGTGTGTGTCTCTCTCTCACAGTGGTCTCTCTCTCTCTGAGAGTGTCTGTGAGTGTGTATGTGTCTCTGTGTGTGTCTCTCTCTCTCTCTGAGCGTGTCTGTGAGTGTGTATGTGTCTCTGTGTGTGTCTCTCTCTCTCTCTGAGCGTGTCTGTGAGTGTGTATGTGTCTCTGTGTGTGTCTCTCTCTCTCTGAGCGTGTCTGTGAGTGTGTATGTGTCTCTGTGTGTGTCTCTCTCTCTCTCTGAGCGTGTCTGTGAGTGTGTATGTGTCTCTGTGTGTGTCTCTCTCTCTCTCTGAGCGTGTCTGTGAGTGTGTATGTGTCTCTGTGTGTGTCTCTCTCTCTCTCTGAGCGTGTCTGTGAGTGTGTATGTGTCTCTGTGTGTGTCTCTCTCTCTGAGCGTGTCTGTGAGTGTGTATGTGTCTCTGTGTGTGTCTCTCTCTCTCTCTGTGAGTGTGTATGTGTCTCTGTGTGTGTCTCTCTCTCTCTCTGAGCGTGTCTGTGAGTGTGTATGTGTCTCTGTGTGTGTCTCTCTCTCTCTCTGAGCGTGTCTGTGAGTGTGTATGTGTCTCTGTGTGTGTCTCTCTCTCTCTCTGAGCGTGTCTGTGAGTGTGTATGTGTCTCTGTGTGTGTCTCTCTCTCTCTCTGAGCGTGTCTGTGAGTGTGTATGTGTCTCTGTGTGTGTCTCTCTCTCTCTGAGCGTGTCTGTGAGTGTGTATGTGTCTCTGTGTCTCTCTCTCTCTCTGAGCGTGTCTGTGAGTGTGTATGTGTCTCTGTGTGTGTCTCTCTCTCTCTCTGAGCGTGTCTGTGAGTGTGTATGTGTCTCTGTGTGTGTCTCTCTCTCTCTGAGCGTGTCTGTGAGTGTGTATGTGTCTCTGTGTGTGTCTCTCTCTCTCTGAGCGTGTCTGTGAGTGTGTATGTGTCTCTGTGTGTGTCTCTCTCTCTCTCTGAGCGTGTCTGTGAGTGTGTATGTGTCTCTGTGTGTGTCTCTCTCTCTCTCTGAGCGTGTCTGTGAGTGTGTATGTGTCTCTGTGTGTGTCTCTCTCTCTCTCTGAGCGTGTCTGTGAGTGTGTATGTGTCTCTGTGTGTGTCTCTCTCTCTCTCTGAGCGTGTCTGTGAGTGTGTATGTGTCTCTGTGTGTGTCTCTCTCTCTCTCTGAGCGTGTCTGTGAGTGTGTATGTGTCTCTGTGTGTGTCTCTCTCTCTCTCTGAGCGTGTCTGTGAGTGTGTGTATCTCTCTCTCTCTGAGCGTGTCTGTGAGTGTGTATGTGTCTCTGTGTGTGTCTCTCTCTCTCTCTGAGCGTGTCTGTGAGTGTGTATGTGTCTCTGTGTGTGTCTCTCTCTCTCTCTGAGCGTGTCTGTGAGTGTGTATGTGTCTCTGTGTGTGTCTCTCTCTCTCTCTGAGCGTGTCTGTGAGTGTGTATGTGTCTCTGTGTGTGTCTCTCTCTCTCTGAGCGTGTCTGTGAGTGTGTATGTGTCTCTGTGTGTGTCTCTCTCTCTCTCTGAGCGTGTCTGTGAGTGTGTATGTGTCTCTGTGTGTGTCTCTCTCTCTCTGAGCGTGTCTGTGAGTGTGTATGTGTCTCTGTGTGTGTCTCTCTCTCTCTGAGCGTGTCTGTGAGTGTGTATGTGTCTCTGTGTGTGTGTCTCTCTCTCTCTGAGCGTGTCTGTGAGTGTGTATGTGTCTCTGTGTCTCTCTCTCTCTCTGAGCGTGTCTGTGAGTGTGTATGTGTCTCTGTGTGTGTCTCTCTCTCTCTCTGAGCGTGTCTGTGAGTGTGTATGTGTCTCTGTGTGTGTCTCTCTCTCTCTCTGAGCGTGTCTGTGAGTGTGTATGTGTCTCTGTGTGTGTCTCTCTCTCTCTCTGAGCGTGTCTGTGAGTGTGTATGTGTCTCTGTGTGTGTCTCTCTCTCTCTCTGAGCGTGTCTGTGAGTGTGTATGTGTCTCTGTGTGTCTCTCTCTCTCTGAGCGTGTCTGTGAGTGTGTATGTGTCTCTGTGTGTGTCTCTCTCTCTCTCTGAGCGTGTCTGTGAGTGTGTATGTGTCTCTGTGTGTGTCTCTCTCTCTCTCTGAGCGTGTCTGTGAGTGTGTATGTGTCTCTGTGTGTCTCTCTCTCTCTCTGAGCGTGTCTGTGAGTGTGTATGTGTCTCTGTGTGTGTCTCTCTCTCTCTCTGAGCGTGTCTGTGAGTGTGTATGTGTCTCTGTGTGTGTCTCTCTCTCTCTCTGAGCGTGTCTGTGAGTGTGTATGTGTCTCTGTGTGTGTCTCTCTCTCTCTCTGAGCGTGTCTGTGAGTGTGTATGTGTCTCTGTGTGTGTCTCTCTCTCTCTCTGAGCGTGTCTGTGAGTGTGTATGTGTCTCTGTGTGTCTCTCTCTCTCTCTGAGCGTGTCTGTGAGTGTGTATGTGTCTCTGTGTGTGTCTCTCTCTCTGAGCGTGTCTGTGAGTGTGTATGTGTCTCTGTGTGTGTCTCTCTCTCTCTCTGAGCGTGTCTGTGAGTGTGTATGTGTCTCTGTGTGTGTCTCTCTCTCTCTGAGCGTGTCTGTGAGTGTGTATGTGTCTCTGTGTGTGTCTCTCTCTCTCTCTGAGCGTGTCTGTGAGTGTGTATGTGTCTCTGTGTGTCTCTCTCTCTCTCTGAGCGTGTCTGTGAGTGTGTATGTGTCTCTGTGTGTGTCTCTCTCTCTCTGAGCGTGTCTGTGAGTGTGTATGTGTCTCTGTGTGTGTCTCTCTCTCTCTCTGAGCGTGTCTGTGAGTGTGTATGTGTCTCTGTGTGTGTCTCTCTCTCTCTCTGAGCGTGTCTGTGAGTGTGTATGTGTCTCTGTGTGTGTCTCTCTCTCTCTGAGCGTGTCTGTGAGTGTGTATGTGTCTCTGTGTGTGTCTCTCTCTCTCTCTGAGCGTGTCTGTGAGTGTGTATGTGTCTCTGTGTGTGTCTCTCTCTCTCTGAGCGTGTCTGTGAGTGTGTATGTGTCTCTGTGTGTGTCTCTCTCTCTCTCGTGTCTGTGAGTGTGTATGTGTCTCTGTGTGTGTCTCTCTCTCTCTGAGCGTGTCTGTGAGTGTGTATGTGTCTCTGTGTGTGTCTCTCTCTCTCTCTGAGCGTGTCTGTGAGTGTGTATGTGTCTCTGTGTGTGTCTCTCTCTCTCTGAGCGTGTCTGTGAGTGTGTATGTGTCTCTGTGTGTGTCTCTCTCTCTCTCTGAGCGTGTCTGTGAGTGTGTATGTGTCTCTGTGTGTGTCTCTCTCTCTCTCTGAGCGTGTCTGTGAGTGTGTATGTGTCTCTGTGTGTGTCTCTCTCTCTGAGCGTGTCTGTGAGTGTGTATGTGTCTCTGTGTGTGTCTCTCTCTCTCTCTGAGCGTGTCTGTGAGTGTGTATGTGTCTCTGTGTGTGTCTCTCTCTCTCTCTCTGAGCGTGTCTGTGAGTGTGTATGTGTCTCTGTGTGTGTCTCTCTCTCTCTCTGAGCGTGTCTGTGAGTGTGTATGTGTCTCTGTGTGTGTCTCTCTCTCTCTCTGAGCGTGTCTGTGAGTGTGTATGTGTCTCTGTGTGTGTCTCTCTCTCTCTGAGCGTGTCTGTGAGTGTGTATGTGTCTCTGTGTGTGTCTCTCTCTCTCTCTGAGCGTGTCTGTGAGTGTGTATGTGTCTCTGTGTGTGTCTCTCTCTCTCTGAGCGTGTCTGTGAGTGTGTATGTGTCTCTGTGTGTCTCTCTCTCTCTCTGAGCGTGTCTGTGAGTGTGTATGTGTCTCTGTGTGTGTCTCTCTCTCTCTGAGCGTGTCTGTGAGTGTGTATGTGTCTCTGTGTGTGTCTCTCTCTCTCTGGCGTGTCTGTGAGTGTGTATGTGTCTCTGTGTGTGTCTCTCTCTCTCTCTGAGCGTGTCTGTGAGTGTGTATGTGTCTCTGTGTGTGTCTCTCTCTCTCTCTGAGCGTGTCTGTGAGTGTGTATGTGTCTCTGTGTGTGTCTCTCTCTCTCTCTGAGCGTGTCTGTGAGTGTGTATGTGTCTCTGTGTGTGTCTCTCTCTCTCTCTGAGCGTGTCTGTGAGTGTGTGTATCTCTTTGTGTGTGTCTGTAATGTAATGTTGCCAATGCCAAGACACAACAGTTCCTCCCCTGATACAGGCCAATGCCAAGACACAACAGTTCCTCCCCTGATACAGGCCAATGCCAAGGAAGATACAACAGCAGCCTGGTCATCAGTAGAAAGATGACATAGACAACACCAAGACACAACAAGTCCCTGGTACGACAACGACATAGACAACACCAAGACACAAGTCCCTGGTACGACAACGACATAGACAACACCAAGCCACAAGTCCCTGGTACGACAACGACATAGACAACACCAAGAAACAACAAGTCCCTGGTACGACAATGACGACATCACCAAGACACAACAAGTCCCTACAACAGTCAAAGATGGCTGAATTTCGTGACAATCAGTCAATAGGTTGATAACAGGAAATCCGAGTACAGGCAGGGAATAGGCTACAGTACAGGCAGGGAATAGGCTACAGTACAGGCAGGGAATAGGCTAAAGTACAGGCAGGGAATAGGCTACAGTACAGGCAGGGAATAGGCTACAGTACAGGCAGGGAATAGGCTACAGTACAGGCATGGAATAGGCTACAGTACAGGCAGGGAATAGGCTACAGTACAGGCATGGAATAGGCTACAGTACAGGCATGGAATAGGCTACAGTACAGGCAGGGAATAGGCTACAGTACAGGCAGGGAATAGGCTACAGTACAGGCAGGGAATAGGCTACAGTACAGGCAGGGAATAGGCTACAGTACAGGCAGGGAATAGGCTACAGTACAGGCAGGGAATAGGCTACAGTACAGGCAGGGAATAGGCTACAGTACAGGCATGGAATAGGCTACAGTACAGGCAGGGAATAGGCTACAGTACAGGCAGGGAATAGGCTACAGTACAGGCAGGGAATAGGCTACAGTACAGGCAGGGAATAGGCTACAGTACAGGCAGGGAATAGGCTACAGTACAGGCAGGGAACAGGCTAAAGTACAGGCAGGGAATAGGCTAAAGTACAGGCAGGGAATAGGCTACAGTACAGGCAGGGAACAGGCTAAAGTACAGGCAGGGAATAGGCTACAGTACAGGCAGGGAACAGGCTACAGTACAGGCAGGGAATAGGCTACATTACAGGCAGGGAATAGGCTACAGTACAGGCAGGGAATAGGCTACAGTACAGGCAGGGAATAGGCTAAAGCCGTCTTTAGTGAGGCAGGAAAAAACGATCAACCACGGGAGGATTCAATCACAACGACCACCATCGCTCTGAATAGAAGTGTCACAAAACAAACAATACCTCACAGTGACGGGGCGCAAAGAACTGAACTGAATAGTGTGATAATGACAGGTGTTGTGATTGAGATCTGGAGAGTGAACCGCGTTCAGGGGATCTATGTGTTTGAGAGTGTGAGCTGGAAGCAGACCTTTATCAATGTTCAGATCTGCTTTCAGGCCAAGGCTATAGTCTCTCTCTCTCTCTCTCTCTCTCTCTCTCTCTCTCTCTCTCTCTCTCCCAATTCAATTGACTTTATTGACATGACAAGTTAAATGACCTACATTCTCAAAGTAAACATGTAACAATAATGGTGTGACCAACAATAATAGTAGTAGTGGAAATGGGATTACCGTTAACAGCAATAATAATAATAGTAGTAGTGGACTGAGAAGACACATGACCTGGTAGTGGACCAGTCTCAACATGACTGAGAAGACACATGACCTGGTAGTAGACCAGTGTCAACATGACTGAGAAGACACATGACCTGGTAGTGGACCAGTCTCAACATGACTGAGAAGACACATGACCTGGTAGTAGACCAGTGTCAACATGACTGAGAAGACACATGACCTGGTAGTAGACCAGTGTCAACATGACTGAGAAGACACATGACCTGGTAGTGGACCAGTCTCAACATGACTGAGAAGACACATGACCTGGTAGTGGACCAGTCTCAACATGACTGAGAAGACACATGACCTGGTAGTAGACCAGTGTCAACATGACTGAGAAGACACATGACCTGGTAGTGGACCAGTTTCAACATGACTGAGAAGACACATGACCTGGTAGTAGACCAGTGTCAACATGACTGAGAAGACACATGACCTGGTAGTAGACCAGTGTCAACATGACTGAGAAGACACATGACCTGGTAGTGGACCAGTTTCAACATGACTGAGAAGACACATGACCTGGTAGTAGACCAGTGTCAACATGACTGAGAAGACACATGACCTGGTAGTAGACCAGTGTCAACATGACTGAGAAGACACATGACCTGGTAGTAGACCAGTCTCAACATGACTGAGAAGACACATGACCTGGTAGTAGACCAGTGTCAACATGACTGAGAAGACACATGACCTGGTAGTGGACCAGTGTCAACATGACTGATAAGACACATGACCTGGTAGTAGACCAGTGTCAACATGACTGAGAAGACACATGACCTGGTAGTGGACCAGTCTCAACATGACTGAGAAGACACATGACCTGGTAGTAGACCAGTGTCAACATGACTGAGAAGACACATGACCTGGTAGTAGACCAGTGTCAACATGACTGAGAAGACACATGACCTGGTAGTAGACCAGTGTCAACATGACTGAGAAGACACATGACCTGGTAGTAGACCAGTATCAACATGACTGAGAAGACACATGACCTGGTAGTAGACCAGTCTCAACATGACTGAGAAGACACATGACCTGGTAGTGGACCAGTCTCAACATGACTGAGAAGACACATGACATGGGATGAAAGACAAAACAAAACTAAATGGGAAATATTATTGACATTACATTGCACTTTTCACTGGCTGTCCCTCAGGTTGTGGCAGGAGGACACATATTTGGCTGCCAAAACTGCACATTTTGCACTTTTCACCCAATAAATATTTTCTTTTTTTCTTTCTATTGAATGATTCTTTTGGGAAATAAATATTCTCTTAGGTCTGAGTATTTGTCACAGTGTAATAGGAAATGCAGCTCTGTCTCTACCTCTCCCCTGGAGCAGAATGAGCACAGACTGTCCTCTCTGGGCAGCCAGGTTTGCCTCTGACGACCGGTCTCTATAGCCAGACTGTCCTCTCTGGGCAGCCAGGTTTGCCTCTGACGACCGGTCTCTATAGCCAGACTGTCCTCTCTGGGCAGCCATGTTTGTCTGTGACGACCGGTCTCTATAGCCAGACTGTCCTCTCTGGGCAGCCAGGTTTGCCTCTGACGACCGGTCTCTATAGCCAGACTGTCCTCTCTGGGCAGCCAGGTTTGTCTGTGACGACCGGTCTCTATAGCCAGACTGTCCTCTCTGGGCAGCCAGGTTTGTCTGTGACGACCGGTCTCTATAGCCAGACTGTCCTCTCTGGGCAGCCAGGTTTGTCTGTGACGACCGGTCTCTATAGCCAGACTGTCCTCTCTGGGCAGCCAGGTTTGTCTGTGACGACCGGTCTCTATAGCCAGACTGTCCTCTCTGGGCAGCCAGGTTTGTCTGTGACGACCGGTCTCTATAGCCAGACTGTCCTCTCTGGGCAACCAGGTTTGTCTGTGACGACCGGTCTCTATAGTCAGACTGTCCTCTCTGGGCAGCCAGGTTTGTCTGTGACGACCGGTCTCTATAGCCAGACTGTCCTCTCTGGGCAGCCAGGTTTGTCTGTGACGACCGGTCTCTATAGCCAGACTGTCCTCTCTGGGCAGCCAGGTTTGTCTGTGAAGACCGGTCTCTATAGCCAGACTGTCCTCTCTGGGCAGCCAGGTTTGTCTGTGACGACCGGTCTCTATAGCCAGACTGTCCTCTCTGGGCAGCCAGGTTTGTCTGTGACGACCGGTCTCTATAGTCAGACTGTCCTCTCTGGGCAGCCAGGTTTGTCTGTGACGACCGGTCTCTATAGCCAGACTGTCCTCTCTGGGCAGCCAGGTTTGTCTGTGACGACCGGTCTCTATAGCCAGACTGTCCTCTCTGGGCAGCCAGGTTTGTCTGTGAAGACCGGTCTCTATAGCCAGACTGTCCTCTCTGGGCAGCCAGGTTTGTCTGTGACGACCGGTCTCTATAGCCAGACTGTCCTCTCTGGGCAGCCAGGTTTGTCTGTGACGACCGGTCTCTATAGCCAGACTGTCCTCTCTGGGCAGCCAGGTTTGTCTGTGAAGACCGGTCTCTATAGCCAGACTGTCCTCTCTGGGCAGCCAGGTTTGTCTGTGACGACCGGTCTCTATAGCCAGACTGTCCTCTCTGGGCAGCCAGGTTTGTCTGTGACGACCGGTCTCTATAGTCAGACTGTCCTCTCTGGGCAGCCAGGTTTGTCTGTGACGACCGGTCTCTATAGCCAGACTGTCCTCTCTGGGCAGCCAGGTTTGTCTGTGACGACCGGTCTCTATAGCCAGACTGCTCACTGAGTCTGTACCTAGTCAATGTTTTCCTCAGTTTTCTATCAGTCACAGTGGTCAGATAGTCTGCCACCATGTACTGTCTGTTTAGAGACAAATAGCATTGAAGTTTACTTTGATTTGTTGTGGTGTCTTTCCAATAGGTGATATATTTTTATTTTTGTTTTGTGATGATTTGGTTGGGACAGATTTTCTGAGTGCTGTCCTGAGGCTCTATGGGGTTGGTTTGGGTTGGTGAACTGAGCCTCAGAACCAGCTGGCTGAGTGCTGTCCTGAGGCTCTATGGGGTTGGTTTGGGTTGGTGAACTGAGCCTCAGAACCAGCTGGCTGAGTGCTGTCCTGAGGCTCTATGGGGTTGGTTTGGGTTAGTGAACTGAGCCTCAGAACCAGCTGGCTGAGTGCTGTCCTGAGGCTCTATGGGGTTGGTTTGGGTTGGTGAACTGAGCCTCAGAACCAGCTGGCTGGCTGCTGTCCTGAGGCTCTATGGGGTTGGTTTGGGTTAGTGAACTGAGTCTCAGAACCAGCTGGCTGACTGCTGTTCTGAGGCTCTATGGGGTTGGTTTGGGTTGGTGAACTGAGCCTCAGAACCAGCTGGCTGACTGCTGTTCTGAGGCTCTATGGGGTTGGTTTGGGTTGGTGAACTGATCCTCAGAACCAGCTGGCTGAGTGCTGTCCTGAGGCTCTATGGGGTTGGTTTGGGTTAGTGAACTGAGCCTCAGAACCAGCTGGCTGAGGGGACTCTTGTTTCATCTCTTGACATTGTAGAGCTGTGTGATGGAATGTTTTGGGGTAACTTGTTTTTAGATGGTTGTAAAATTTGAAGGCTCTTTTTTCGATTCGAATGAGGAGGGGGTATCGGCCCAATTCTGCTCTACATGAGTTATTTGGAGGTTTTCTTTGCTCTTCCAACACAGACTGGTAAAACTCTGCATGCAGTATTTTGATTGGCTGTTTGTCCCAATTGGTATATTCACTGTTAGAGAGTGGACCCCATACTTCACTGCCATATAGAGCAATTGGTTTTATAACTGGTTGGAAGATTTTGAGTCAGATTCTAATTGGAATTACGATTTTAATGTTCCTTTTAAATGGCATAGAATACTCTTCTTGCTTTGTCTCTCAGCTCATTCACAGCCATGTGAAAGCTACCTGTGTTGCTGATATTTAGTCCTGGGGGTGAGGAGGGTGGTAGGCCTCATCTGGGTCGGTCTGAAGCTGGCCTGAGGTGGTCTGTGCCTCGCTGTCCGTGGTGGGCATTGAGGTTGGTGGTGCTGTGGCCGTGGCTGGGGGGGGTCCAGGGTGCTGGTCCGGGGTGTTGTCTCTGTGATCTCGGAGGAGGAGGGGGATTGAGGTTGGTGGTGCTGTGGCCGTGGCTGGGGGGTCCAGGGTGCTGGTCCGGGGTGTTGTCTCTGTGATCTCGGAGGAGGGGGGGGGGGGATTGCTCCGCTGTTCCTGGGTGGAGATGTCAGGCTGCGTTTTAAAGCAACGTCCTTGGGGATGGTCATGGTCATAGAAAGGTGGTCTGTGCTGGTGCTGCTGTCAGTGGGAGGCTGTTCTGTGGGCTGGGGGGAGGTGTGCAGCAGGCAGGGCTGGGGAGGTCTGGCTGGTTGAGGTGGCTGGTTGAGGGCAGGTCATAGAGTGGTGCAGCCTGTCCTCTGTTCTCTGTCTCTCCTGAAGCCTGTCCTCTGTGCTCTTTCTCTCCTGTAGCCTGTCCTCTGTTCTCTGTCTCTCCTGCAGCCTGTCCTCTGTTCTCTGTCTCTCCTGCAGCCTGTCCTCTGTTCTCTCCTGCAGTCTGTCCTCTGTTCTCTCCTGCAGCCTGTCCTCTGTTCTCTTTCTCTCCTGCAGCCTGTCCTCTGTTATCTTTCTCTCCTGCAGCCTGTCCTCTGTTCTCTATTCTCTCCTACAGCCTGTCCTCTGTTCTCTTTCTCTCCTGCAGCCTGTCCTCTGTTCTCTTTCTCTCCTGCAGCCTGTCCTCTGTTCTCTGTTCTCTCCTACAGCCTGTCCTCTGTTATCTTTCTCTCCTGCAGCCTGTCCTCTGTTCTCTATTCTCTCCTACAGCCTGTCCTCTGTTCTCTTTCTCTCCTGCAGTCTGTCCTCTGTTATCTTTCTCTCCTGCAGCCTGTCCTCTGTTCTCTATTCTCTCCTACAGCCTGTCCTCTGTTCTCTTTCTCTCCTGCAGTCTGTCCTCTGTTCTCTTTCTCTCCTGCAGCCTGTCCTCTGTTCTCTGTCTCTCCTGCAGCCTGTCCTCTGTTCTCTGTCTCTCCTGTAGCCTGTCCTCTGTTCTCTGTATCTCCTACAGCCTGCCCTCTGTTCTCTGTCTCTCCTGCAGCCTGTCCTCTGTTCTCTTTCTCTCCTGCAGCCTGTCCTCTGTTATCTTTCTCTCCTGCAGTCTGTCCTCTGTTCTCTATTCTCTCCTACAGCCTGTCCTCTGTTCTCTTTCTCTCCTGCAGCCTGTCCTCTGTTATCTTTCTCTCCTGCAGTCTGTCCTCTGTTCTCTTTCTCTCCTGTAGCCTGTCCTCTGTTCTCTTTCTCTCCTGCAGCCTGTCCTCTGTCCTCTGTTCTCTCCTGCAGCCTGTCCTCTGTTCTCTTTCTCTCCTGCAGCCTGTCCTCTGTTCTCTTTCTCTCCAGCAGCCTGTCCTCTGTCCTCTGTTCTCTCCTGCAGCCTGTCCTCTGTTCTCTTTCTCTCCTGCAGCCTGTCCTCTGTTCTCTGTCTCTCCTGAAGCCTGTCCTCTGTGCTCTTTCTCTCCTGTAGCCTGTCCTCTGTTCTCTGTCTCTCCTGCAGCCTGTCCTCTGTTCTCTGTCTCTCCTGCAGCCTGTCCTCTGTTCTCTCCTGCAGTCTGTCCTCTGTTCTCTCCTGCAGCCTGTCCTCTGTTCTCTTTCTCTCCTGCAGTCTGTCCTCTGTTCTCTTTCTCTCCTGTAGCCTGTCCTCTGTTCTCTTTCTCTCCTGCAGCCTGTCCTCTGTCCTCTGTTCTCTCCTGTAGCCTGTCCTCTGTTATCTTTCTCTCCTGCAGCCTGTCCTCTGTTCTCTATTCTCTCCTACAGCCTGTCCTCTGTTCTCTTTCTCTCCTGCAGCCTGTCCTCTGTTCTCTTTCTCTCCTGCAGCCTGTCCTCTGTTCTCTGTTCTCTCCTACAGCCTGTCCTCTGTTATCTTTCTCTCCTGCAGCCTGTCCTCTGTTCTCTATTCTCTCCTACAGCCTGTCCTCTGTTCTCTTTCTCTCCTGCAGTCTGTCCTCTGTTATCTTTCTCTCCTGCAGCCTGTCCTCTGTTCTCTATTCTCTCCTACAGCCTGTCCTCTGTTCTCTTTCTCTCCTGCAGTCTGTCCTCTGTCCTCTGTCTCTCCTGCAGCCTGTCCTCTGTTCTCTTTCTCTCCTGCAGTCTGTCCTCTGTTCTCTGTATCTCCTGCAGCCTGTCCTCTGTCCTCTGTCTCTCCTGCAGCCTGTCCTCTGTTCTCTGTCTCTCCTGCAGCCTGTCCTCTGTTCTCTTTCTCTCCTGCAGCCTGTCCTCTGTTATCTTTCTCTCCTGCAGTCTGTCCTCTGTTCTCTATTCTCTCCTACAGCCTGTCCTCTGTTCTCTTTCTCTCCTGCAGCCTGTCCTCTGTTCTCTTTCTCTCATGCAGCCTGTCCTCTGTCCTCTGTTCTCTCCTGCAGCCTGTCCTCTGTTCTCTTTCTCTCCTGCAGCCTGTCCTCTGTTATCTTTCTCTCCTGCAGCCTGTCCTCTGTTCTCTATTCTCTCCTACAGCCTGTCCTCTGTTCTCTTTCTCTCCTGCAGTCTGTCCTCTGTTCTCTTTCTCTCCTGCAGCCTGTCCTCTGTTCTCTTTCTCTCCTGCAGTCTGTCCTCTGTCCTCTGTCTCTCCTGCAGCCTGTCCTCTGTTCTCTTTCTCTCCTGCAGTCTGTCCTCTGTTCTCTGTATCTCCTGCAGCCTGTCCTCTGTCCTCTGTCTCTCCTGCAGCCTGTCCTCTGTTCTCTGTCTCTCCTGCAGCCTGTCCTCTGTTCTCTGTCTCTCCTGCAGCCTGTCCTCTGTTCTTTGTCTCTCCTGCAGCCTATCCTCTGTTCTCTTTCTCTCCTGCAGTCTGTCCTCTGTTCTCTCCTGCAGCCTGTCCTCTGTTCTCTCCTGCAGTCTGTCCTCTGTTCTCTCCTGCAGCCTGTCCTCTGTTATCTTTCTCTCCTGCAGTCTGTCCTCTGTTCTCTCCTACAGCCTGTCCTCTGTTCTCTCCTGCAGTCTGTCCTCTGTTCTCTCCTGCAGCCTGTCCTCTGTTCTCTCCTGCAGTCTGTCCTCTGTTCTCTCCTACAGCCTGTCCTCTGTTCTCTTTCTCTCCTGCAGTCTGTCCTCTGTTCTCTTTCTCTCCTGCAGCCTGTCCTCTGTTCTCTTTCTCTCCTGCAGTCTGTCCTCTGTCCTCTGTCTCTCCTGCAGCCTGTCCTCTGTTCTCTTTCTCTCCTGCAGTCTGTCCTCTGTTCTCTGTATCTCCTGCAGCCTGTCCTCTGTCTCTCCTGCAGCCTGTCCTCTGTTCTCTGTCTCTCCTGCAGCCTGTCCTCTGTTCTCTTTCTCTCCTGCAGCCTGTCCTCTGTTATCTTTCTCTCCTGCAGTCTGTCCTCTGTTCTCTGTCTCTCCTGCAGTCTGTCCTCTGTTCTCTGTCTCTCCTGCAGCCTGTCCTCTGTTCTCTGTCTCTCCTGCAGTCTGTCCTCTGTTCTCTGTCTCTCCTGCAGCCTGTCCTCTGTTCTCTGTCTCTCCTGCAGCCTGTCCTCTGTTCTCTTTCTCTCCTGTAGCCTGTCCTCTGTTCTCTCCTGCAGCCTGTCCTCTGTTCTCTCCTGTAGCCTGTCCTCTGTTCTCTGTCTGTCCTGCAGCCTGTCCTCTGTCCTCTGTTCTCTCCTGCAGCCTGTCCTCTGTTCTCTGTTCTCTTTCTCTCCTGCAGCCTGTCCTCTGTTATCTCCTGCAGCCTGTCCTCTGTCCTCTCCTGCAGCCTGTCCTCTGTTCTCTGTCCTCTGTTCTCTCCTGCAGCCTGTCATCTGTTATCTCCTGCAGCCTGTCCTCTGTTCTCTGTTCTCTTTCTCTCCTGCAGCCTGTCCTCTGTTCTCTGTTCTCTTTCTCTCCTGCAGCCTGTCCTCTGTTCTCTTTCTCTCCTACAGCCTGTCCTCTGTTCTCTGTCTCTCCTGCAGTCTGTCCTCTGTTCTCTGTCTCTCCTGCAGCCTGTCCTCTGTTCTCTGTCTCTCCTGCAGCCTGTCCTCTGTTCTCTTTCTCTCATGTAGCCTGTCCTCTGTTCTCTCCTGCAGCCTGTCCTCTGTTCTCTTTCTCTCCTGTAGCCTGTCCTCTGTTCTCTGTCTCTCCTGTAGCCTGTCCTCTGTTCGCTGTCTGTCCTGCAGCCTGTCCTCTGTCCTCTGTTCTCTCCTGCAGCCTGTCCTCTGTTCTCTGTTCTCTTTCTCTCCTGCAGCCTGTCCTCTGTTCTCTTTCTCTCCTGCAGCCTGTCCTCTGTCCTCTGTTCTCTCCTGCAGCCTGTCCTCTGTTCTCTTTCTCTCCTGCAGCCTGTCCTCTGTTATCTTTCTCTCCTGCAGCCTGTCCTCTGTTCTCTATTCTCTCCTACAGCCTGTCCTCTGTTCTCTTTCTCTCCTGCAGTCTGTCCTCTGTTCTCTTTCTCTCCTGCAGCCTGTCCTCTGTTCTCTTTCTCTCCTGCAGTCTGTCCTCTGTCCTCTGTCTCTCCTGCAGCCTGTCCTTTGTTCTCTTTCTCTCCTGCAGTCTGTCCTCTGTTCTCTGTATGTCCTGCAGCCTGTCCTCTGTCCTCTGTCTCTCCTGCAGCCTGTCCTCTGTTCTCTGTATCTCCTACAGCCTGTCCTCTGTTCTCTGTCTCTCCTGCAGCCTGTCCTCTGTTCTCTTTCTCTCCTGCAGCCTGTCCTCTGTTATCTTTCTCTCCTGCAGTCTGTCCTCTGTTCTCTATTCTCTCCTACAGCCTGTCCTCTGTTCTCTTTCTCTCCTGCAGCCTGTCCTCTGTTCTCTTTCTCTCCTGCAGCCTGTCCTCTGTCCTCTGTTCTCTCCTGCAGCCTGTCCTCTGTTCTCTTTCTCTCCTGCAGCCTGTCCTCTGTTATCTTTCTCTCCTGCAGCCTGTCCTCTGTTCTCTATTCTCTCCTACAGCCTGTCCTCTGTTCTCTTTCTCTCCTGCAGTCTGTCCTCTGTTCTCTTTCTCTCCTGCAGCCTGTCCTCTGTTCTCTTTCTCTCCTGCAGCCTGTCCTCTGTTCTCTTTCTCTCCTGCAGCCTGTCCTCTGTCCTCTGTTCTCTCCTGCAGCCTGTCCTCTGTTCTCTTTCTCTCCTGCAGCCTGTCCTCTGTTATCTTTCTCTCCTGCAGCCTGTCCTCTGTTCTCTATTCTCTCCTACAGCCTGTCCTTTGTTCTCTTTCTCTCCTGCAGTCTGTCCTCTGTTCTCTTTCTCTCCTGCAGCCTGTCCTCTGTTATCTTTCTCTCCTGCAGTCTGTCCTCTGTTCTCTATTCTCTCCTACAGCCTGTCCTCTGTTCTCTTTCTCTCCTGCAGCCTGTCCTCTGTTCTCTTTCTCTCCTGCAGCCTGTCCTCTGTCCTCTGTTCTCTCCTGCAGCCTGTCCTCTGTTCTCTTTCTCTCCTGCAGCCTGTCCTCTGTTATCTTTCTCTCCTGCAGCCTGTCCTCTGTTCTCTATTCTCTCCTACAGCCTGTCCTCTGTTCTCTTTCTCTCCTGCAGTCTGTCCTCTGTTCTCTTTCTCTCCTGCAGCCTGTCCTCTGTTCTCTTTCTCTCCTGCAGTCTGTCCTCTGTCCTCTGTCTCTCCTGCAGCCTGTCCTCTGTTCTCTTTCTCTCCTGCAGTCTGTCCTCTGTTCTCTGTATCTCCTGCAGCCTGTCCTCTGTCTCTCCTGCAGCCTGTCCTCTGTTCTCTGTCTCTCCTGCAGCCTGTCCTCTGTTCTCTTTCTCTCCTGCAGCCTGTCCTCTGTTATCTTTCTCTCCTGCAGTCTGTCCTCTGTTCTCTATTCTCTCCTACAGCCTGTCCTCTGTTCTCTTTCTCTCCTGCAGCCTGTCCTCTGTTCTCTTTCTCTCCTGCAGCCTGTCCTCTGTCCTCTGTTCTCTCCTGCAGCCTGTCCTCTGTTCTCTTTCTCTCCTGCAGCCTGTCCTCTGTTATCTTTCTCTCCTGCAGCCTGTCCTCTGTTCTCTATTCTCTCCTACAGCCTGTCCTCTGTTCTCTTTCTCTCCTGCAGTCTGTCCTCTGTTCTCTTTCTCTCCTGCAGCCTGTCCTCTGTTCTCTTTCTCTCCTGCAGTCTGTCCTCTGTCCTCTGTCTCTCCTGCAGCCTGTCCTCTGTTCTCTTTCTCTCCTGCAGTCTGTCCTCTGTTCTCTGTATCTCCTGCAGCCTGTCCTCTGTCCTCTGTCTCTCCTGCAGCCTGTCCTCTGTTCTCTGTCTCTCCTGCAGCCTGTCCTCTGTTCTTTGTCTCTCCTGCAGCCTATCCTCTGTTCTCTTTCTCTCCTGCAGTCTGTCCTCTGTTCTCTCCTGCAGCCTGTCCTCTGTTCTCTCCTGCAGTCTGTCCTCTGTTCTCTCCTGCAGCCTGTCCTCTGTTATCTTTCTCTCCTGCAGTCTGTCCTCTGTTCTCTCCTACAGCCTGTCCTCTGTTCTCTGTCTCTCCTGCAGTCTGTCCTCTGTTCTCTGTCTCTCCTGCAGCCTGTCCTCTGTTCTCTGTCTCTCCTGCAGCCTGTCCTCTGTTCTCTTTCTCTCCTGTAGCCTGTCCTCTGTTCTCTCCTGCAGCCTGTCCTCTGTTCTCTTTCTCTCCTGTAGCCTGTCCTCTGTTCTCTGTCTGTCCTGCAGCCTGTCCTCTGTCCTCTGTTCTCTCCTGCAGCCTGTCCTCTGTTCTCTGTTCTCTTTCTCTCCTGCAGCCTGTCCTCTGTTATCTCCTGCAGCCTGTCCTCTGTCCTCTGTTCTCTCCTGCAGCCTGTCCTCTGTTCTCTGTCCTCTGTTCTCTCCTGCAGCCTGTCATCTGTTATCTCCTGCAGCCTGTCCTCTGTTCTCTGTTCTCTTTCTCTCCTGCAGCCTGTCCTCTGTTCTCTGTTCTCTTTCTCTCCTGCAGCCTGTCCTCTGTTCTCTTTCTCTCCTACAGCCTGTCCTCTGTTCTCTGTCTCTCCTGCAGTCTGTCCTCTGTTCTCTGTCTCTCCTGCAGCCTGTCCTCTGTTCTCTGTCTCTCCTGCAGCCTGTCCTCTGTTCTCTTTCTCTCATGTAGCCTGTCCTCTGTTCTCTCCTGCAGCCTGTCCTCTGTTCTCTTTCTCTCCTGTAGCCTGTCCTCTGTTCTCTGTCTCTCCTGTAGCCTGTCCTCTGTTCGCTGTCTGTCCTGCAGCCTGTCCTCTGTCCTCTGTTCTCTCCTGCAGCCTGTCCTCTGTTCTCTGTTCTCTTTCTCTCCTGCAGCCTGTCCTCTGTTCTCTTTCTCTCCTGCAGCCTGTCCTCTGTTATCTCCTGCAGCCTGTCCTCTGTTCTCTGTTCTCTTTCTCTCCTGCAGCCTGTCCTCTGTTCTCTGTTCTCTTTCTCTCCTGCAGCCTGTCCTCTGTTCTCTCCTGCAGCCTGTCCTCTGTTCTCTGTTCTCTTTCTCTCCTGCAGCCTGTCCTCTGTTCTCTTTCTCTCCTACAGCCTGTCCTCTGTTCTCTGTCTCTCCTGCAGTCTGTCCTCTGTTCTCTGTCTCTCCTGCAGCCTGTCCTCTGTTCTCTGTCTCTCCTGCAGCCTGTCCTCTGTCCTCTTTCTCTCCTGTAGCCTGTCCTCTGTTATCTTTCTCTCCTGCAGCCTGTCCTCTGTTCTCTTTCTCTCCTGTAGCCTGTCCTCTGTTCTCTCCTGCAGCCTGTCCTCTGTTCTCTTTCTCTCCTGTAGCCTGTCCTCTGTTCTCTGTCTCTCCTGTAGCCTGTCCTCTGTTCTCTGTCTGTCCTGCAGCCTGTCCTCTGTCCTCTGTTCTCTCCTGCAGCCTGTCCTCTGTTCTCTGTTCTCTGTCTCTCCTGCAGCCTGTCCTCTGTTCTCTTTCTCTCCTGCAGCCTGTCCTCTGTTCTCTGTTCTCTTTCTCTCCTGCAGCCTGTCCTCTGTTCTCTTTCTCTCCTGCAGCCTGTCCTCTTTCTCTCATGTAGTAGGTCCTCTGTTCTTTTTCTCTCCTGCAGCCTGTCCTCTGTTCTCTGTCTCTCCTGCAGCCTGTCCTCTGTTCTCTGTCTCTCCTGCAGCCTGTCCTCTGTTCTCTTTCTCTCCTGCAGCCTGTCCTCTGTTCTCTGTCTCTCCTGCAGCCTGTCCTCTGTTCTCTGTCTCTCCTGCAGCCTGTCCTCTGTTCTCTTTCTCTCCTGCAGCCTGTCCTCTGTTCTCTTTCTCTCCTGTAGCCTGTCCTCTCTTCTCTTTCTCTCCTGCAGCCTGTCCTCTGTTCTCTTTCTCTCCTGCAGCCTGTCCTCTGTCCTCTGTTCTCTCCTGCAGCCTGTCCTCTGTTCTCTGTTCTCTTTCTCTCCTGCAGCCTGTCCTCTGTTCTCTGTTCTCTTTCTCTCCTGCAGCCTGTCCTCTGTTCTCTTTCTCTCCTGCAGCCTGTCCTCTTTCTCTCATGTAGCCTGTCCTCTGTTCTCTTTCTCTCCTGCAGCCTGTCCTCTGTTCTCTGTCTCTCCTGCAGCCTGTCCTCTGTTCTCTGTCTCTCCAGCAGCCTGTCCTCTGTTCTCTTTCTCTCCTGCAGCCTGTCCTCTGTTCTCTGTCTCTCCTGCAGCCTGTCCTCTGTTCTCTGTCTCTCCTGCAGCCTGTCCTCTGTTCTCTTTCTCTCCTGCAGCCTGTCCTCTGTTCTCTTTCTCTCCTGTAGCCTGTCCTCTGTTCTCTTTCTGTCCTGCAGCCTGTCCTCTGTTCTCTTTCTCTCCTGCAGCCTGTCCTCTGTCCTCTGTTCCCTGTCTCTCCTGCAGCCTGTCCTCTGTTCTCTGTCTCTCCTACAGCCTGTCCTCTGTCCTCTTTCTCTCCTGTAGCCTGTCCTCTGTTATCTTTCTCTCCTGCAGCCTGTCCTCTGTTCTCTTTCTCTCCTGCAGCCTGTCCTCTGTTCTCTTTCTCTCCTGCAGCCTGTCCTCTGTTCTCTTTCTCTCCTGCAGCCTTTCCTCTGTTAACTTTCTCTCCTGCAGCCTGTCCTCTGTTATCTTTCTCTCCTGCAGCCTGTCCTCTGTTCTCTGTCTCTCCTGCAGCCTGTCCTCTGTTCTCTTTCTCTCCTGCAGCCTGTCCTCTGTTCTCTGTCTCTTCTGCAGCCTGTCCTCTGTTCTCTGTATCTCCTACAGCCTGTCCTCTGTTCTCTGTATCTCCTGTAGCCTGTCCTCTGTTCACTCCTGCAGCCTGTCCTCTGTTCTCTGTATCTCCTACAGCCTGTCCTCTGTTCTCTGTCTCTCCTGCAGCCTGTCCTCTGTTCTCTTTCTCTCCTGCAGTCTGTCCTCTCTTCTCTCCTGCAGTCTGTCTTCTGTCTCTCCTGCAGCCTGTCCTCTGTTCTCTCCTGCAGTCTGTCCTCTGTTCTCTCCTGCAGCCTGTCCTCTGTTCTCTGTTCTCTTTCTCTCCTGCAGCCTGTCCTCTGTTCTCTTTCTCTCCTGCAGCCTGTCCTCTGTTCTCTGTCTCTCCTGCAGCCTGTCCTCTGTTCTCTTTCTCTCCTGTAGCCTGTCCTCTGTTCTCTTTCTCTCCTGCAGCCTGTCCTCTGTTATCTTTCTCTCCTGCAGCCTGTCCTCTGTTCTCTGTCTCTCCTGCAGCCTGTCCTCTGTTCTCTTTCTCTCCTGCAGCCTGTCCTCTGTTCTCTGTTCTCTTTCTCTCCTGCAGCCTGTCCTCTGTTCTCTTTCTCTCCTGCAGCCTGTCCTCTGTTCTCTTTCTCTCCTGCAGCCTGTCCTCTGTTCTCTTTCTCTCCTGCAGCCTGTCCTCTGTTCTCTTTCTCTCCTGCAGCCTGTCCTCTGTTCTCTGTCTCTCCTGCAGCCTGTCCTCTGTTCTCTTTCTCTCCTGCAGCCTGTCCTCTGTTCTCTGTTCTCTTTCTCTCCTGCAGCCTGTCCTCTGTTCTCTTTCTCTCCTGCAGCCTGTCCTCTTTCTCTCATGTAGCCTGTCCTCTGTTCTCTTTCTCTCCTGCAGCCTGTCCTCTGTTCTCTGTCTCTCCTGCAGCCTGTCCTCTGTTCTCTGTCTCTCCAGCAGCCTGTCCTCTGTTCTCTTTCTCTCCTGCAGCCTGTCCTCTGTTCTCTGTCTCTCCTGCAGCCTGTCCTCTGTTCTCTGTCTCTCCTGCAGCCTGTCCTCTGTTCTCTTTCTCTCCTGCAGCCTGTCCTCTGTTCTCTTTCTCTCCTGTAGCCTGTCCTCTGTTCTCTTTCTCTCCTGCAGCCTGTCCTCTGTTCTCTTTCTCTCCTGCAGCCTGTCCTCTGTCCTCTGTTCCCTGTCTCTCCTGCAGCCTGTCCTCTGTTCTCTGTCTCTCCTACAGCCTGTCCTCTGTCCTCTTTCTCTCCTGTAGCCTGTCCTCTGTTATCTTTCTCTCCTGCAGCCTGTCCTCTGTTCTCTTTCTCTCCTGCAGCCTGTCCTCTGTTCTCTTTCTCTCCTGCAGCCTGTCCTCTGTTCTCTTTCTCTCCTGCAGCCTGTCCTCTGTTATCTTTCTCTCCTGCAGCCTGTCCTCTGTTCTCTTTCTCTCCTGCAGCCTGTCCTCTGTTCTCTGTCTCTCCTGCAGCCTGTCCTCTGTTCTCTTTCTCTCCTGCAGCCTGTCCTCTGTTCTCTGTCTCTTCTGCAGCCTGTCCTCTGTTCTCTGTATCTCCTACAGCCTGTCCTCTGTTCTCTGTATCTCCTGTAGCCTGTCCTCTGTCCTCTGTTCACTCCTGCAGCCTGTCCTCTGTTCTCTGTATCTCCTACAGCCTGTCCTCTGTTCTCTGTCTCTCCTGCAGCCTGTCCTCTGTTCTCTTTCTCTCCTGCAGTCTGTCCTCTGTTCTCTCCTGCAGTCTGTCCTCTGTCTCTCCTGCAGCCTGTCCTCTGTTCTCTCCTGCAGTCTGTCCTCTGTTCTCTCCTGCAGCCTGTCCTCTGTTCTCTGTTCTCTTTCTCTCCTGCAGCCTGTCCTCTGTTCTCTTTCTCTCCTGCAGCCTGTCCTCTGTTCTCTTTCTCTCCTGCAGCCTGTCCTCTGTTCTCTGTCTCTCCTGCAGCCTGTCCTCTGTTCTCTTTCTCTCCTGTAGCCTGTCCTCTGTTCTCTTTCTCTCCTGCAGCCTGTCCTCTGTTATCTTTCTCTCCTGCAGCCTGTCCTCTGTTCTCTGTCTCTCCTGCAGCCTGTCCTCTGTTCTCTTTCTCTCCTGCAGCCTGTCCTCTGTTCTCTGTTCTCTTTCTCTCCTGCAGCCTGTCCTCTGTTCTCTTTCTCTCCTGCAGCCTGTCCTCTGTTCTCTTTCTCTCCTGCAGCCTGTCCTCTGTTCTCTTTCTCTCCTGCAGCCTGTCCTCTGTTCTCTTTCTCTCCTGCAGCCTGTCCTCTGTTCTCTGTCTCCTGCAGCCTGTCCTCTGTTCTCTTTCTCTCCTGCAGCCTGTCCTCTGTTCTCTTTCTCTCCTGCAGCCTGTCCTCTGTTCTCTTTCTCTCCTGCAGCCTGTCCTCTGTTCTCTTTCTCTCCTGCAGCCTGTCCTCTGTTCTCTGTCTCTCCTGCAGCCTGTCCTCTGTTCTCTTTCTCTCCTGTAGCCTGTCCTCTGTTCTCTGTCTCTCCTGCAGCCTGTCCTCTGTTCTCTTTCTCTCCTGCAGCCTGTCCTCTGTTCTCTGTCTCTCCTGCAGCCTGTCCTCTGTTCTCTGTCTCTCCTGCAGCCTGTCCTCTGTTCTCTTTCTCTCCTGCAGCCTGTCCTCTGTTCTCTGTCTCTCCTGCAGCCTGTCCTCTGTTCTCTGTCTCTCCTGCAGCCTGTCCTCTGTTCTCTTTCTCTCCTGCAGCCTGTCCTCTGTTCTCTTTCTCTCCTGCAGCCTGTCCTCTGTTCTCTTTCTCTCCTGCAGCCTGTCCTCTGTTCTCTTTCTCTCCTGTAGCCTGTCCTCTGTTCTCTGTCTCTCCTACAGCCTGTCCTCTGTCCTCTTTCTCTCCTGTAGCCTGTCCTCTGTTATCTTTCTCTCCTGCAGTCTGTCCTCTGTTCTCTTTCTCTCCTGCAGCCTGTCCTCTGTTCTCTTTCTCTCCTGCAGCCTGTCCTCTGTCCTCTGTCTCTCCTGCAGCCTGTCCTCTGTCCTCTGTTCCCTGTCTCTCCTGCAGCCTGTCCTCTGTTCTCTGTCTCTCCTACAGCCTGTCCTCTGTCCTCTGTCTCTCCTGCAGCCTGTCCTCTGTCCTCTGTTCCCTGTCTCTCCTGCAGCCTGTCCTCTGTTCTCTTTCTCTCCTGCAGCCTGTCCTCTGCTCTCTGTCTCTCCTGCAGCCTGTCCTCTGTTCTCTGTCTCTCCTGCAGCCTGTCCTCTGTTCTCTTTCTCTCCTGCAGCCTGTCCTCTGTTCCCTGTCTCTCCCGCAGCCTGTCCTCTGTTCTCTTTCTCTCCTGTAGCCTGTCCTCTGTTCTCTGTCTCTCCTGCAGCCTGTCCTCTGTTCTCTTTCTCTCCTGCAGCCTGTCCTCTGTTCTCTGTCTCTCCTGCAGCCTGTCCTCTGTTCTCTGTCTCTCCTGCAGCCTGTCCTCTGTTCTCTTTCTCTCCTGCAGCCTGTCCTCTGTTCTCTGTCTCTCCTGCAGCCTGTCCTCTGTTCTCTGTCTCTCCTGCAGCCTGTCCTCTGTTCTCTTTCTCTCCTGCAGCCTGTCCTCTGTTCTCTTTCTCTCCTGCAGCCTGTCCTCTGTTCTCTTTCTCTCCTGCAGCCTGTCCTCTGTTCTCTTTCTCTCCTGTAGCCTGTCCTCTGTTCTCTGTCTCTCCTACAGCCTGTCCTCTGTCCTCTTTCTCTCCTGTAGCCTGTCCTCTGTTATCTTTCTCTCCTGCAGTCTGTCCTCTGTTCTCTTTCTCTCCTGCAGCCTGTCCTCTGTTCTCTTTCTCTCCTGCAGCCTGTCCTCTGTCCTCTGTCTCTCCTGCAGCCTGTCCTCTGTCCTCTGTTCCCTGTCTCTCCTGCAGCCTGTCCTCTGTTCTCTGTCTCTCCTACAGCCTGTCCTCTGTCCTCTGTCTCTCCTGCAGCCTGTCCTCTGTCCTCTGTTCCCTGTCTCTCCTGCAGCCTGTCCTCTGTTCTCTTTCTCTCCTGCAGCCTGTCCTCTGTTCTCTGTCTCTCCTGCAGCCTGTCCTCTGTTCTCTGTCTCTCCTGCAGCCTGTCCTCTGTTCTCTTTCTCTCCTGCAGCCTGTCCTCTGTTCTCTGTCTCTCCCGCAGCCTGTCCTCTGTTCTCTGTCTCTCCTGCAGCCTGTCCTCTGTTCTCTTTCTCTCCTGCAGCCTGTCCTCTGTCCTCTTTCTCTCCTGTAGCCTGTCCTCTGTTCTCTTTCTCTTCTGCAGCCTGTCCTCTGTCCTCTTTCTCTCCTGTAGCCTGTCCTCTGTTCTCTTTCTCTCCTGCAGCCTGTCCTCTGTCCTCTTTCTCTCCTGTAGCCTGTCCTCTGTTCTCTTTCTCTCCTGTAGCCTGTCCTCTGTTCTCTTTCTCTCCTGTAGCCTGTCCTCTGTCCTCTTTCTCTCCTGTAGCCTGTCCTCTGTTCTCTTTCTCTCCTGTAGCCTGTCCTCTGTCCGCTTTCTCTCCTGTAGCCTGTCCTCTGTCCTCTTTCTCTCCTGCAGCCTGTCCTCTGTTCTCTTTCTCTCCTGTAGCCTGTCCTCTGTCCTCTTTCTCTCCTGTAGCCTGTCCTCTGTCCTCTTTCTCTCCTGCAGCCTGTCCTCTGTCCTCTTTCTCTCCTGTAGCCTGTCCTCTGTTCTCTTTCTCTCCTGTAGCCTGTCCTCTGTCCTCTTTCTCTCCTGTAGCCTGTCCTCTGTTCTCTTTCTCCCTAGCCTGTCCTCTGTCCTCTTTCTCTCCTGTAGCCTGTCCTCTGTTCTCTTTCTCTCCTGTAGCCTGTCCTCTGTCCTCTTTCTCTCCTGCAGCCTGTCCTCTGTTCTCTTTTTCTCCTGTAGCCTGTCCTCTGTCCTCTTTCTCTCCTGTAGCCTGTCCTCTGTCCTCTTTCTCTCCTGTAGCCTGTCCTCTGTCCTCTTTCTCTCCTGCAGCCTGTCCTCTGTTCTCTTTCTCTCCTGTAGCCTGTCCTCTGTCCTCTTTCTCTCCTGTAGCCTGTCCTCTGTCCTCTTTCTCTCCTGCAGCCTGTCCTCTGTCCTCTTTCTCTCCTGTAGCCTGTCCTCTGTCCTCTTTCTCTCCTGTAGCCTGTCCTCTGTCCTCTTTCTCTCCTGCAGCCTGTCCTCTGTTCTCTTTCTCTCCTGTAGCCTGTCCTCTGTTCTTTCTCTCCTGTAGCCTGTCCTCTGTCCTCTTTCTCTCCTGTAACCTGTCCTCTGTCCTCTTTCTCTCCTGCAGCCTGTCCTCTGTTCTCTTTCTCTCCTGCAGCCTGTCCTCTGTCCTCTTTCTCTCCTGTAGCCTGTCCTCTGTCCTCTTTCTCTCCTGCAGCCTGTCCTCTGTCCTCTTTCTCTCCTGTAGCCTGTCCTCTGTCCTCTTTCTCTCCTGTAGCCTGTCCTCTGTCCTCTTTCTCTCCTGCAGCCTGTCCTCTGTTCTCTGTCTCTCCTGCAGTCTGTTCTCTGTTCTCTGTCTCTCCTGCAGTCTGTCCTCTGTTCTCTTTCTCTCCTGCAGTCTGTCCTCTGTCCTCTGTCTCTCCTGCAGTCTGTCCTCTGTTCTCTTTCTCTCCTGCAGTCTGTCCTCTGTTCTCTCCTGCAGTTTGTCCTCTGTCTCTCCTGCAGCCTGTCCTCTGTTCTCTTTCTCTCCTGCAGTCTGTCCTCTGTTCTCTCCTGCAGTCTGTCCTCTGTCTCTCCTGCAGCCTGTCCTCTGTTCTCTTTCTCTCCTGCAGCCTGTCCTCTGTTCTCTGTCTCTCCTGCAGTCTGTCCTCTGTTCTCTTTCTCTCCTGCAGTCTGTCCTCTGTTCTCTCCTGCAGTCTGTCCTCTGTCTCTCCTGCAGTCTGTCCTCTGTCCTCTGTCTCTCCTGCAGTCTGTCCTCTGTTCTCTTTCTCTCCTGCAGTCTGTCCTCTGTTCTCTCCTGCAGTCTGTCCTCTGTCTCTCCTGCAGCCTGTCCTCTGTCTCTCCTGCAGCCTGTCCTCTGTTCTCTCCTGCAGCCTGTCCTCTGTTCTCTGTCTCTCCTGCAGCCTGTCATCTGTTCTCTCCTGCAGCCTGTCCTCTGTTCTCTTTCTCTCCTGTAGCCTGTCCTCTGTCCTCTTTCTCTCCTGTAGCCTGTCCTCTGTTCTCTTTCTCTCCTGTAGCCTGTCCTCTGTCCTCTTTCTCTCCTGTAGCCTGTCCTCTGTTCTCTTTCTCTCCTGTAGCCTGTCCTCTGTCCTCTTTCTCTCCTGCAGCCTGTCCTCTGTTCTCTTTCTCTCCTGTAGCCTGTCCTCTGTCCTCTTTCTCTCCTGTAGCCTGTCCTCTGTCCTCTTTCTCTCCTGTAGCCTGTCCTCTGTCTCTCTTTCTCTCCTGCAGCCTGTCCTCTGTTCTCTTTCTCTCCTGTAGCCTGTCCTCTGTCCTCTTTCTCTCCTGTAGCCTGTCCTCTGTCCTCTTTCTCTCCTGCAGCCTGTCCTCTGTCCTCTTTCTCTCCCTAGCCTGTCCTCTGTCCTCTTTCTCTCCTGTAGCCTGTCCTCTGTCCTCTTTCTCTCCTGCAGCCTGTCCTCTGTTCTCTTTCTCTCCTGTAGCCTGTCCTCTGTCCTCTTTCTCTCCTGTAGCCTGTCCTCTGTCCTCTTTCTCTCCTGTAGCCTGTCCTCTGTCCTCTTTCTCTCCTGCAGCCTGTCCTCTGTTCTCTTTCTCTCCTGTAGCCTGTCCTCTGTCCTCTTTCTCTCCTGTAGCCTGTCCTCTGTCCTCTTTCTCTCCTGCAGCCTGTCCTCTGTTCTCTTTCTCTCCTGTAGCCTGTCCTCTGTCCTCTTTCTCTCCTAGCCTGTCCTCTGTCCTCTTTCTCTCCTGCAGCCTGTCCTCTGTTCTCTGTCTCTCCTGCAGTCTGTTCTCTGTTCTCTGTCTCTCCTGCAGTCTGTCCTCTGTTCTCTTTCTCTCCTGCAGTCTGTCCTCTGTCCTCTGTCTCTCCTGCAGTCTGTCCTCTGTTCTCTTTCTCTCCTGCAGTCTGTCCTCTGTTCTCTCCTGCAGTTTGTCCTCTGTCTCTCCTGCAGCCTGTCCTCTGTTCTCTTTCTCTCCTGCAGTCTGTCCTCTGTTCTCTCCTGCAGTCTGTCCTCTGTCTCTCCTGCAGCCTGTCCTCTGTTCTCTTTCTCTCCTGCAGCCTGTCCTCTGTTCTCTGTCTCTCCTGCAGTCTGTCCTCTGTTCTCTTTCTCTCCTGCAGTCTGTCCTCTGTTCTCTCCTGCAGTCTGTCCTCTGTCTCTCCTGCAGTCTGTCCTCTGTCCTCTGTCTCTCCTGCAGTCTGTCCTCTGTTCTCTTTCTCTCCTGCAGTCTGTCCTCTGTTCTCTCCTGCAGTCTGTCCTCTGTCTCTCCTGCAGCCTGTCCTCTGTCTCTCCTGCAGCCTGTCCTCTGTTCTCTCCTGCAGCCTGTCCTCTGTTCTCTGTCTCTCCTGCAGCCTGTCCTCTGTTCTCTCCTGCAGCCTGTCCTCTGTTCTCTGTCTCTCCTGCAGCCTGTCCTCTGTTTCTCCTGCAGCCTGTCCTCTGTTCTCTCCTGCAGCCTGTCCTCTGTTCTCTGTATCTCCTACAGCCTGTCCTCTGTTCTCTGTCTCTCCTGCAGCCTGTCCTCTGTTCTCTGTCTCTCCTGCAGTCTGTCCTCTGTTCTCTCCTGCAGTCTGTCCTCTGTCTCTCCTGCAGTCTGTCCTCTGTCTCTCCTGCAGCCTGTCCTCTGTTCTCTCCTGCAGCCTGTCCTCTGTTCTCTGTCTCTCCTGCAGCCTGTCCTCTGTTTCTCCTGCAGCCTGTCCTCTGTCCTCTGTCTCTCCTGCAGCCTGTCCTCTGTTCTCTGTCTCTCCTGCAGCCTGTCCTCTGTTCTCTGTCTCTCCTGCAGCCTGTCCTCTGTTCTCTTTCTCTCCTGCAGTCTGTCCTCTGTTCTCTCCTGCAGTCTGTCCTCTGTCTCTCCTGCAGTCTGTCCTCTGTCTCTCCTGCAGCCTGTCCTCTGTTCTCTCCTGCAGTCTGTCCTCTGTTCTCTCCTGCAGTCTGTCCTCTGTTCTCTCCTGCAGCCTGTCCTCTGTTATCTTTCTCTCCTGCAGTCTGTCCTCTGTTCTCTCCTACAGCCTGTCCTCTGTTCTCTGTCTCTCCTGCAGCCTGTCCTCTGTTCTCTGTATCTCCTGCAGCCTGTCCTCTCTTCTCTTTCTCTCCTGTAGCCTGTCCTCTGTTCTCTGTATCTCCTGCAGCCTGTCCTCTGTTCTCTTTCTCTCCTGCAGTCTGTCCTCTGTTCTCTTTCTCTCCTGCAGCCTGTCCTCTGTTCTCTTTCTCTCCTGCAGTCTGTCCTCTGTTCTCTCCTGCAGCCTGTCCTCTGTTCTCTCCTGCAGTCTGTCCTCTGTTCTCTCCTGCAGCCTGTCCTCTGTTATCTTTCTCTCCTGCAGTCTGTCCTCTGTTCTCTTTCTCTCCTGTAGCCTGTCCTCTGTCCTCTTTCTCTCCTGTAGCCTGTCCTCTGTTCTCTTTCTCTCCTGTAGCCTGTCCTCTGTCCTCTTTCTCTCCTGCAGCCTGTCCTCTGTTTCTCCTGCAGCCTGTCCTCTGTTCTCTCCTGCAGCCTGTCCTCTGTTCTCTGTATCTCCTACAGCCTGTCCTCTGTTCTCTGTCTCTCCTGCAGCCTGTCCTCTGTTCTCTTTCTCTCCTGCAGTCTGTCCTCTGTTCTCTCCTGCAGTCTGTCCTCTGTCTCTCCTGCAGTCTGTCCTCTGTCTCTCCTGCAGCCTGTCCTCTGTTCTCTCCTGCAGTCTGTCCTCTGTTCTCTCCTGCAGTCTGTCCTCTGTTCTCTCCTGCAGCCTGTCCTCTGTTATCTTTCTCTCCTGCAGTCTGTCCTCTGTTCTCTCCTACAGCCTGTCCTCTGTTCTCTGTCTCTCCTGCAGCCTGTCCTCTGTTCTCTGTATCTCCTGCAGCCTGTCCTCTCTTCTCTTTCTCTCCTGTAGCCTGTCCTCTGTTCTCTGTATCTCCTGCAGCCTGTCCTCTGTTCTCTTTCTCTCCTGCAGTCTGTCCTCTGTTCTCTTTCTCTCCTGCAGCCTGTCCTCTGTTCTCTTTCTCTCCTGCAGTCTGTCCTCTGTTCTCTCCTGCAGCCTGTCCTCTGTTCTCTCCTGCAGTCTGTCCTCTGTTCTCTCCTGCAGCCTGTCCTCTGTTATCTTTCTCTCCTGCAGTCTGTCCTCTGTTCTCTTTCTCTCCTGTAGCCTGTCCTCTGTTATCTTTCTCTCCTGCAGCCTGTCCTCTGTTCTCTGTCTCTCCTGCAGCCTGTCCTCTGTTCTCTGTCTCTCCTGTAGCCTGTCCTCTGTTCTCTTTCTATCCTGCAGCCTGTCCTCTGTTCTCTGTCTCTCCTGTAGCCTGTCCTCTGTTCTCTGTCTCTCCTGTAGCCTGTCCTCTGTTCTCTGTCTCTCCTGTAGCCTGTCCTCTGTCCTCTTTCTCTCCTGTAGCCTGTCCTCTGTTATCTTTCTCTCCTGCAGCCTGTCCTCTGTTCTCTTTCTCTCCTGCAGCCTGTCCTCTGTTCTCTTTCTCTCCTGCAGCCTGTCCTCTGTCCTCCGTCTCTCCTGCAGCCTGTCCTCTGTCCTCTGTTCTCTCCTGCAGCCTGTCCTCTGTTCTCTTTCTCTCCTGCAGCCTGTTCTCTGTTCTCTGTCTCTCCTGCAGCCTGTCCTCTGTTCTCTGTCTCTCCTGCAGTCTGTCCTCTGTGCTCTTTCTCTCCTGCAGCCTGTCCTCTGTCTCTCCTGCAGCCTGTCCTCTGTTCTCTGTCTCCACTGCAGCCTGTCCTCTGTTCTCTTTCTCTCCTGCAGTCTGTCCTCTGTTCTCTCCTGCAGCCTGTCCTCTGTCTCTCCTGCAGCCTGTCCTCTGTTCTCTCCTGCAGTCTGTCCTCTGTTCTCTCCTGCAGTCTGTCCTCTGTTCTCTCCTGCAGCCTGTCCTCTGTTCTCTCCTGCAGTCTGTCCTCTGTTCTCTCCTGCAGCCTGTCCTCTGTCTCTCCTGCAGCCTGTCCTCTGTTCTCTGTCTCTCCTGCAGCCTGTCCTCTGTTCTCTTTCTCTCCTGCCGTCTGTCCTCTGTTCTCTTTCTCTCCTGCAGCCTGTCCTCTGTTCTCTGTCTCTCCTGCAGTCTGTCCTCTGTGCTCTTTCTCTCCTGCAGCCTGTCCTCTGTCTCTCCTGCAGCCTGTCCTCTGTTCTCTGTCTCTCCTGCAGCCTGTCCTCCGTTCTCTTTCTCTCCTGCAGTCTGTCCTCTGTTCTCTCCTGCAGCCTGTCCTCTGTCTCTCCTGCAGCCTGTCCTCTGTTCTCTCCTGCAGTCTGTACTCTGTTCTCTCCTGCAGTCTGTCCTCTGTTCTCTCCTGCAGCCTGTCCTCTGTTCTCTCCTGCAGTCTGTCCTCTGTTCTCTCCTGCAGCCTGTCCTCTGTCTCTCCTGCAGCCTGTCCTCTGTTCTCTGTCTCTCCTGCAGCCTGTCCTCTGTTCTCTTTCTCTCCAGCAGTCTGTCCTCTGTTCTCTTTCTCTCCTGTAGCCTGTCCTCTGTTCTCTTTCTCTCCTGCAGCCTGTCCTCTGTTCTCTGTATCTCCTGCAGCCTGTCCTCTGTTCTCTTTCTCTCCTGCAGCCTGTCCTCTGTTCTCTGTATCTCCTGTAGCCTGTCCTCTGTTCTCTGTATCTCCTGCAGCCTGTCCTCTGTTCTCTGTATCTCCTGCAGCCTGTCCTCTGTTCTCTTTCTCTCCTGCAGCCTGTCCTCTGTTCTCTGTATCTCCTGTAGCCTGTCCTCTGTTCTCTTTCTCTCCTGCAGCCTGTCCTCTGTTCTCTGTCTCTCCTGCAGTCTGTCCTCTGTGCTCTTTCTCTCCTGCAGCCTGTCCTCTGTCTCTCCTGCAGTCTGTCCTCTGTTCTCTCCTGCAGTCTGTCCTCTGTTCTCTCCTGCAGCCTGTCCTCTGTTCTCTCCTGCAGTCTGTCCTCTGTTCTCTCCTGCAGCCTGTCCTCTGTCTCTCCTGCAGCCTGTCCTCTGTTCTCTGTCTCTCCTGCAGCCTGTCCTCTGTTCTCTTTCTCTCCAGCAGTCTGTCCTCTGTTCTCTTTCTCTCGTGTAGCCTGTCCTCTGTTCTCTTTCTCTCCTGCAGTCTGTCCTCTGTTCTCTTTCTCTCCTGCAGCCTGTCCTCTGTTCTCTTTCTCTCCTGCAGCCTGTCCTCTGTCCTCCGTCTCTCCTGCAGCCTGTCCTCTGTCCTCTGTTCTCTCCTGCAGCCTGTCCTCTGTTCTCTTTCTCTCCTGCAGCCTGTTCTCTGTTCTCTGTCTCTCCTGCAGCCTGTCCTCTGTTCTCTGTCTCTCCTGCAGTCTGTCCTCTGTGCTCTTTCTCTCCTGCAGCCTGTCCTCTGTCTCTCCTGCAGCCTGTCCTCTGTTCTCTGTCTCCACTGCAGCCTGTCCTCTGTTCTCTTTCTCTCCTGCAGTCTGTCCTCTGTTCTCTCCTGCAGCCTGTCCTCTGTCTCTCCTGCAGCCTGTCCTCTGTTCTCTCCTGCAGTCTGTCCTCTGTTCTCTCCTGCAGTCTGTCCTCTGTTCTCTCCTGCAGCCTGTCCTCTGTTCTCTCCTGCAGTCTGTCCTCTGTTCTCTCCTGCAGCCTGTCCTCTGTCTCTCCTGCAGCCTGTCCTCTGTTCTCTGTCTCTCCTGCAGCCTGTCCTCTGTTCTCTTTCTCTCCTGCCGTCTGTCCTCTGTTCTCTTTCTCTCCTGCAGCCTGTCCTCTGTTCTCTGTCTCTCCTGCAGTCTGTCCTCTGTGCTCTTTCTCTCCTGCAGCCTGTCCTCTGTCTCTCCTGCAGCCTGTCCTCTGTTCTCTGTCTCTCCTGCAGCCTGTCCTCTGTTCTCTTTCTCTCCTGCAGTCTGTCCTCTGTTCTCTCCTGCAGCCTGTCCTCTGTCTCTCCTGCAGCCTGTCCTCTGTTCTCTCCTGCAGTCTGTCCTCTGTTCTCTCCTGCAGTCTGTCCTCTGTTCTCTCCTGCAGCCTGTCCTCTGTTCTCTCCTGCAGTCTGTCCTCTGTTCTCTCCTGCAGCCTGTCCTCTGTCTCTCCTGCAGCCTGTCCTCTGTTCTCTGTCTCTCCTGCAGCCTGTCCTCTGTTCTCTTTCTCTCCAGCAGTCTGTCCTCTGTTCTCTTTCTCTCCTGTAGCCTGTCCTCTGTTCTCTTTCTCTCCTGCAGCCTGTCCTCTGTTCTCTGTATCTCCTGCAGCCTGTCCTCTGTTCTCTTTCTCTCCTGCAGCCTGTCCTCTGTTCTCTGTATCTCCTGTAGCCTGTCCTCTGTTCTCTGTATCTCCTGCAGCCTGTCCTCTGTTCACTTTCTCTCCTGTAGCCTGTCCTCTGTTCTCTGTCTCTCCTGCAGCCTGTCCTCTGTTCTCTGTCTCTCCTGCAGCCTGTCCTCTGTTCTCTGTATCTCCTGCAGCCTGTCCTCTGTTCTCTTTCTCTCCTGCAGCCTGTCCTCTGTTCTCTGTATCTCCTGTAGCCTGTCCTCTGTTCTCTGTCTCTCCTGCAGCCTGTCCTCTGTTCTTTCTCTCCTGCAGCCTGTCCTCTGTTCTCTGTCTCTCCTGCAGCCTGTCCTCTGTTCTCTTTCTCTCCTGCAGCTCCTCTCTTAGTGTAGTCAGCTCCTTATTACTGCTCTGCCTGTCCTTTTGGATCTCTCTCACCTCCTTTGGTAGATCAGTCATCTCTCTCACCTCCTTTGTTAGATCAGCCAGCTCTCTCTTGAGTCCGTCTCTCTCTAGCTGAACCTCTTTCAGCTGTGTTGCAAGGCTGCTGTCCTCCTGTCACCTTGGTTAGGAGCTCCTCTAAGGTGTGGTTGTCTGGTTGCTGTTTGCTCACGCTCTCCCTGGGTAGGACCACCTCCCCCTCCAGTTTGGTGAAGTCATCCCTCATGGCAGCCATGGTGGTGAGTAGGGCCTGAGCCTGCTCTGCACTGAGGGGGTCGCTCTCCTCCTGGGGCGTGTCCTCCACTATGGTGGGAAGAGAGGTGCTGGATGTGCCTTTTTGGATGGGGATAGTAGGGGTGAGGGTGGTGCTGGTGGAGTTTGTCTTGTGGGATGGCATGTCACTGGTGGTGTCCTTCTCTCTCTCTGCTCTCTCCTTAACGGTCTGAAAGTCTGTTTCAAACAGCCTAATGTTACCTTGCACCATGACAGTCCCAGCCTTGTAGAGGTTGATTGTTATCATGGTGCTGTCAGGGTCATCTGTCTCCTTGACTTTCAGCTTCCACCCATTACAGATTCCCTCTTTCTTTATGGATGGGTAGTGAGAGCAGACATGCATTTGGCTGGTCAGTGAGGAACATGAGATTACTCACTCCACCGTTTTTGTAGAGGTCTGTGGGAAAGAGTTTCTGGCCTCCCCTTTAGTAGTTTCTGTGTAAAAGCTTTCCTCGTTGTGTTATTTGTGGCCTCTGGAGGGTAGAGAATGGACTCAGCGCTGAGCGGGAGGTGCCTGTGGGCACTGTTGCCACGGTAACCGGTTTTGTCTGCTGCGGTTGCTAGCTAGCTCTAATTTAGCGCTAAAACCCAGCAAAGATAATGAAAAAAGACATGTTTAAAGTTAGAGTCCGAGCTCCTTTATGGTTTACTCACTCAGTTTGGTCGTTTGGTGTCGTTGTATTAACTCCGTTTGCTAGGTTTGTTCTATTCTATTCTATTGAATTATCTTGAATTCTTTTTAGATTCGAGTGTTTATCTCATTCTAAAAACAAATGAAATAAATTAGGAGCTCATGTTGAGTATGTCTGTATCTCTCTCTCTCTCCCTCCATCCATCTCTCTCTCTGTGTCTCTCTCTCTCTCTCTCTCTCTCTCTCCCTCCATCCATCTCTCTCTCTGTGTCTCTCTGTCTCTCTCTGTATCTCTCTCTCTCTCCTCATCCTCTCCATCCTCTCTCTCTCTCTCTCTCTCTCCCTCCATCCATCTCTCTCTCTGTGTCTCTCTGTCTCTCTCTCTCTCTGTCTCTCTGTATCTCTCTCTCTGTGTCTCTCTGTATCTCTCTCTCTCTCCCTCCATCCATCTCTCTCTCTGTGTCTCTCTGTATCTCTCTCTCTCTCTCTCTCTCTCTCCCTCCATCCATCTCTCTCTCTGTGTCTCTCTGTCTCTCTCTCTCTCTGTCTCTCTCTCTCCCTCCATCCATCCATCCATCCATCCATCTCTCTCTCTCTCTCTCTCTCTCTCCCTCCATCCATCTCTCTCTCTGTGTCTCTCTGTCTCTCTCTCTCTCTGTCTCTCTCTCTCCCTCCATCCATCCATCCATCCATCCATCTCTCTCTCTCTCTCTCTCTCTCCCTCCATCCATCTCTCTCTCTCTCTCTCTCTCTCAATTCAATTCAATTCAATTCAAGGGCTTTATTGGCATGGGAAACATGTGTTAACATTGCCAAAGCAAGTGAGGTAGACAACATACAAAGTGAATATATATAAAGTGAAAAACAACAAAAATTAACAGTAAACATTACACATACAGAAGTTTCAAAACAGTAAAGACATTACAAATGTCATATTATATATATATATACAATGTACAAATAGTTAAAGGACACAAAATAAAATGAATAAGCATAAATATGGGTTGTATTTACAATGGTGTTTGTTCTTCACTGGTTGCCCTTTTCTTGTGGCAACAGGTCACAAATATTGCTGCTGTGATGCACACTGTGGAATTTCACCCAAAAGATATGGGAGTTTTTCAAAATTGGATTTGTTTTCGAATTCTTTGTGGATCTGTGTAATCTGGGGGAAATATGTCTCTCTAATATGGTCATACATTGGGCAGGAGGTTAGGAAGTGCAGCTCAGTTTCCACCTCATTTTGTGGGCAGTGAGCACATAGCCTGTCTTCTCTTGAGAGCCATGTCTGCCTACGGCGGCCTTTCTCAATAGCAAGGCTATGCTCACTGAGTCTGTACATAGTCAAAGCTTTCCTTAATTTTGGGTCAGTCACAGTGGTCAGGTATTCTGCCGCTGTGTACTCTCTGTGTAGGGCCAAATAGCATTCTAGTTTGCTCTGTCTTTTTGTTAATTCTTTCCATTGTGTTAAGTAATTATCTTTTTGTTTTCTCATGATTTGGTTGGGTCTAATTGTGCTGTTGTCCTGGGGCTCTGTAGGGTGTGTTTGTGTTTGTGAACAGAGCCCCAGGACCAGCTTGCTTATGGGACTCTTCTCCAGGTTCATCTCTCTGTAGGTGATGGCTTTGTTATGGAAGGTTTGTGAATCGCTTCCTTTTAGGTGGTTGTAGAATTTAACGGCTCTTTTCTGGATTTTGATAATTAGTGGGTATCGGCCTAATTCTGCTCTGCATGCATTATTTGGTGTTTACGTTGTACACGGAGGATATTTTTGCAGAATTCTGCATGCAGAGTCTCAATTTGGTGTTTGTCCCATTTTGTGAAGTCTTGGTTGGTGAGCGGACCCCAGACCTCACAACCATAAAGGGCAATGGGCTCTATGACTGATTCAAGTATTTTTAGCCAAATCCTAATTGGTATGTTGAAATTTATGTTTCTTTTGATGGCATAGAATGCCCTTCTTGCCTTGTCTCTCAGATCGTTCACAGCTTTGTGGAAGTTACCTGTGGCGCTGATGTTTAGGCCAAGGTATGTATAGTTTTTGTGTGCTCTAGGGCAACAGTGTCTAGATGGAATTTGTATTTGTGGTCCTGGTGACTGGACCTTTTTGGAACACCATTATTTTGGTCTTACTGAGATTTACTGTCAGGGCCCAGGTCTGACAGAATCTGTGCATAAGATCTAGGTGCTGCTGTAGGCCCTCCTTGGTTGGTGACAGAATCACCAGATCATCAGCAAACAGCAGACATTTGACTTCGGATTCTAGCAGGGGGAGGCCGGGTGCTGCAGACTTTTCTAGTGCCCGCGCCAATTCGTTGATATATATGTTGAAGAGGGTGGGGCTTAAGCTGCATCCCTGTCTAACCCCACGACCATGTGTGAAGAAATGTGTGTTTTTTTTGCCAATTTTAACCGCACACTTGTTGTTTGTGTACATGGATTTTATAATGTCGTATGTTTTACCCCCAACACCACTTTCCATCAGTTTGTATAGCAGACCCTCATGCCAGATTGAGTCGAAGGCTTTTTTGAAATCAACAAAGCATGAGAATACTTTGCCTTTGTTTTGGTTTGTTTGGTTGTCAATTAGGGTGTGCAGGGTGAATACATGGTCTGTTGTACGGTAATTTGGTAAAAAGCCAATTTGACATTTGCTCAGTACATTGTTTTCATTGAGGAAATGTACGAGTCTGCTGTTAATAATAATGCAGAGGATTTTCCCAAGGTTACTGTTTACACATATTCCACGGTAGTTATTGGGGTCAAATTTGTCTCCACTTTTGTGGATTGGGGTGATCAGTCCTTGGTTCCAAATATTGGGGAAGATGCCAGAGCTAAGTATGATGTTAAAGAGTTTTAGTATAGCCAATTGGAATTTGTTGTCTGTATATTTGATCATTTCATTGAGGATACCATCGACACCACAGGCCTTTTTGGGTTGAAGGGTTTTTCTCTCTCTCTCTCTGTCTCTCTGTCTCTCTCTCTCTGTCTCTCTGTGTCTCTCTGTCTCTCTCTCTCTCTCTCTCTGTGTTTCTCTGTCTCTCTCTCTCTGTCTCTCTCTCTCTCAAAGGGCTTTATAGGCATGGTAAACAAACATTTGGCCGAACAGATATGGGAGTTTATCGATGTTCGATTTATTTTCCATTCTTTGTGGGTCTGTAAAATCTGAGGGAAATATGTGTATCTAATATGGTCATACATTTGGCAGGAGGTTAGGAAGTGTAGCTCAGTTTCCACCTCATTGTGTGGGCAGTGTGCACATAAATTGGGTGATTTGTCCCATTTTGTGAATTATTGTTTGGTGATTGAACCCCAGACCTCACAACCATAGAGAACCGAGTTGTTGTTCATCACTTCTTGTCTTGAATTCTTTTTAGATTTGAGTGTTTATCTCATTCTGAAAACAAAACAAATTAAATAAATCAGGAGCTCACGTTGAGTATGTCTGTAGCGCTCTCTCTCTCTCTCTCTCTCTCTCTCTGTCTTTCTCTCTCTCTCTCCCTCTCTCTCTCTGTCTTTCTATCTCTGTCTCTCTGTCTTTCTCTCTCTGTCTCTCTGTCTTTCTCTCTCTCTCTCTCTGTCTTTCTCTCTCTGTCTCTCTCTCTCTCCCTCTCTCTCTCTCTCTCTCTCTCTCTCTCCCTCTCTCTCTGTCTTTCTCTCTCTGTCTCTCTGTCTTTCTCTCTCTGTCTCTCTCTCTCCCTCTCTCTCTCTCTCTCTCTCCCTCTCTCTCTCTCTCTCTCCCTCTCTCTCTCTCTCTCTCTCTCTCCCTCTCTCTCTCTCTCTCTCTCTCTCTCTGTCTTTCTCTCTCTGTCTCTCTCCCCCTCTCTCTCTCTCCCTCTCTTTCTCTCTCCCTCTCTCTCTGTCTTTCTCTCTCTGTCTCTTTGTCTTTCTCTCTCTGTCTCTCTGTCTTTCTTTCTCTCTCTCCCTCTCTCTCTGTCTTTCTCTCTCTGTCTCTCCTCTCTCTCTCTGTCTTTCTCTCTCTGTCTCTCTCTCTCTCTCTCTCTCTCCTCTCTCTCTCTCCCTCTCTCTCTGTCTTTCTCTCTCTCTCTCCCTCCCTCTCTCTCTGTCTTTCTCTCTCTGTCTCTGTCTTTCTCTCTCTGTCTCTCTGTCTTTCTCTCTCTCTCTCCCTCTCTCTCTGTCTTTCTATCTCTGTCTCTGTCTTTTCTCTCTGTCTTTCTCTCTGTCTCTCTCTCCCTCTCTCTCTCCCTCTCTCTCTCTCCCTCTCTCTCTCTCTCTCTCTCTCTCTCTCTCTCTCTCTCTCTCTCTCTCTCTCTCTCCCCTCTCTCTCCTCTCTCTTCTCTCTCTCTCTCTGTCTTTCTCTCTCTCTCTCCCTCTCTCTCTGTCTTTCTCTCTCTCTCTCCCTCTCTCTCTGTCTTTCTCTCTCTGTCTCTCTGTCTTTCTCTCTCTGTCTCTCTGTCTTTCTCTCTCTGTCTCTCTGTCTTTCTCTCTCTGTCTCTCTGTCTCTCTGTCTTTCTCTCTCTGTCCTCTCTCTCCCTCTCTCTCTGTCTTTCTATCTCTGTCTCTCTGTCTTTCTCTCTCTGTCTCTCTGTCTTTCTCTCTCTCTCCCTCTCTCTCTGTCTTTCTCTCTGCCTCTCTCTCTCTCCCTCTCTCTCTCTCTCTCTCTCTCTCTCTCTCTCTCTCTCTGTCTTTCTCTCTCTGTCTCTCTGTCTTTCTCTCTCTCTCTGTCTTTCTCTCTCTGTCTCTCTCTCTCTCCCTCTCTCTCTCCCTCCCTCTCTCTCTCTCTCTCTCTCTCTCTCTCTCTCTCTCTCTCTCTCTCTCTCTCTCCCTCTCTCTCTCTCTCTCTCCCTCTCTCTCTGTCTTTCTCTCTCTCTCTCCCTCTCTCTCTGTCTTTCTCTCTCTGTCTCTCTGTCTCTCAATTCAATTCAATTCAAGGGCTTTATTGGCATGGGAAACATGTGTTAACATTGCCAAAGCAAGTGAGGTAGATAATATATAGAGTGAATATGTAAGGTGAAATAAACAATACAAATTAACAGTAAACATTACACATACAGAAGTTTCAAAACAATAAAAACATTACAAATGTCATATTATATATATACAGTGTTTTAACAATGTACAAATGGTTAAAGGACACAAGATAAAATAAATAAGCATAAATATGGGTTGTATTTACAATGGTGTTTGTTCTTCACTGGTTGCCCTTTTCTCGTGGCAACAGGTCACAAATCTTGCTGCTGTGATAGCACACTCTCTCTCTCTGTCTCTCTCTCTCTGTCTCTCTCTGTCTCCGTCTCTCTCTCTCTCTCTGTCTCTCTCTCTCTCTCTCTCTCCTTCTCTCTCTCTCTCTCTGTCTCTGTCGCTCTCTCTCTCTCTGTCTCTCTTTCTCTCTGTCTCTCTCTGTCTCTCTCTCGCTCTCTCTGTCTCTCTCTCGCTCTCTCTGTCTCTCTCTCTCTGTCTCTCTATGTATTGATTTCAGCCCAGAATCCCCCTGCTGACCCACAGTAAACCAACCAGGGAAACACAGCCAGGCATGAAGCCAACCAGGGAGACACAGCCAGGCATGAATCCAACCACGGAGACACAGCCAGGCATGAAGCCAACCAAGGAAACACAGCCAGACATGAAGCCAACCAAGGAAACACAGCCAGGCATGAAGCCAACCAGGGAGACACAGCCAGGCATGAAGCCAACCAAGGAAACACAGCCAGACATGAAGCCAACCAAGGAAACACAGCCAGGCATGAAGCCAACCAGGGAGACACAGCCAGGCATGAAGCCAACCAGGGAGACACAGCCAGGCATGAAGCCAACCAGGGAGACACAGCCAGGCATGACGCCAACCAGGGAGACACAGCCAGGCATGACACCAACCAGGGAGACAGCCAGGCATGAAGCCAACCAGGGAGCCACAGCCAGGCATGAAGCCAACCAAGGAGACACAGCCAGGCATGACGCCAACCAGGGAAACACAGCCAGACATGAAGCCAACCAAGGAAACACAGCCAGGCATGAAGCCAACCAGGGAGACACAGCCAGGCATGAAGCCAACCAAGGAAACACAGCCAGACATGAAGCCAACCAAGGAAACACAGCCAGGCATGAAGCCAACCAGGGAGACACAGCCAGGCATGAAGCCAACCAGGGAGACACAGCCAGGCATGAAGCCAACCAGGGAGACACAGCCAGGCATGACGCCAACCAGGGAGACACAGCCAGGCATGACGCCAACCAGGGAGACAGCCAGGCATGAAGCCAACCAGGGAGCCACAGCCAGGCATGAAGCCAACCTGGGAGACACAGCCAGGCATGAAGCCAACCAGGGAGACACAGCCAGGCATGAAGCCCAGGGGAAATGGAGCAGAGTTAGAGCATAAACCCAACTACAGTACAGCAACAACCACACACACACACACACACACAGCCACACACACAGGGACACACAGCCAGGCACACACACACACACACACACACAACACACACACACAGCCAGGCACAGCCACACACACACACACACACACACACACACAGCCAACCAGGGCCAACAAACCCCATCTGAAGCAATACAGGCAGCCACAGAATACATCTTGCTGATTTTATTATGTACAGTGTCTTTGTGTGTTTTGGCATGAAAAGTTAGGAGACACAGCCAGGCATGAATATGAATAAAATAAAAGGAAGCCAACCAACAAATGTCAAATGAATTATTAAGAGTAGAATCCATCTACAGAAACACAGGCAGAATAATTCATATATAATAATAATACAGCCACTAAATCTGAACACTTCCCAGGATATAAACAGAGAAGATATATACTGGACTGGTGACACAGACATTACATCCAGGGAGACACAGCCGTCATCGTCCTCAGAACAAAGGGATGAAGACCCACTCTCTCTTCTATAAAGGGATGAAGACCCACTCTCTCTCCTATAAAGGGATGAAGACCCACAGCCTCTCCTATAAAGGGATGAAGACCCATCTCTCTCCTATAAAGGGATGAAGACCCACAGCCTCTCCTATAAAGGGATGAAGACCACACTGACATGATTCAGATTAGTGTCATTCACATCATAAGGCAACCGGTATAACGTGCAATAGTAGACAGACAAGAGAGACAAACAAGACAGACAGACAGACAAACAAGACAGACAAACAAGACAGACAAACAAGACAGACAGACAGACAGACAGACAGAGGGATAAAGACATGAAGCCTAATGACCATCCTGACATGAATCACACTGGAAGAACAGTTAAGAACAAATTCTTATTTTCAATAACGGTCTAGGAACAGTGGGTTAACTGCCTGTTCAGGGGCAGAAGGACAGATATGTACCTTGTCAGACACTCAGGGTTTGAATTTACAACCAAGGGAGACACAGCCAGGCATGAAGCCAACCAAGGAGACACAGCCAGGCATGAAGCCAACCAGGGAACACAGCCAGGCATGAAGCCAACCAGGAGACACAGCCAGGCATGAAGCCAACCAGGAGACACAGCCAGGCATGAAGCCAACCAGGGAGCCACAGCCAGGCATGAACCACCAGGAGACACAGCCAGGCATGAAGCCAACCAGGGGAGACACAGCCAGGCCTGAAGCCAACCAGGAGACACAGCCAGGCATGAAGCCAACCAGGGAGACACAGCCAGGCATGAAGCCAACCAGGGAGACACAGCCAGGCATGAAGCCACCTCTACAGCCAGGCATGAAGCCAACCAGGGAGACACAGCCAGGCATGAAGCCAACCAGGGAGACACAGCCAGGCATACCAGGAGACACAGCCAGGCATGAAGCCAACCAGGGAGACACAGCCAGGCATGAAGCCAACCCCAGGAGACACAGCCAGGCATGAAGCCAACCAGGGAGACACAGCCAGGCATGAAGCCAACCAGGGAGACACAGCCAGGCAACCAACCAGGAGACACAGCCAGGCATGAAGCCAACCAGGGAGACAGCCAGGCATGAAGCCACCAGGGAGCCACAGCCAGGCATGAAGCCAACCAGACACAGCCAGGCATGAAGCCAACCAGGGAGACACAGCCAGGCATGAAGCCAACCTAACACAGCCAGGCATGAAGCCAACCTGACACAGCCTCTACACTCTAGACCAGCCAGGCATGAAGCCAACCAGGGAGACACAGCCAGGCACACTCTAACCACCAGGCATGAAGCCAACCAGGGAGACACTCTGAAACAGGAGACACAGCCAGGCATGAAGCCACCAGGGAGACACAGCCAGGCATGAAGCCAACCACACAGCCAGGCATGAAGCCAACCAGGAGACACAGCCAGGCCACCAGGGAGACACAGCCAGGCAAAGCCAACCAGGGAGACACTCTAACCACCAGGGAGACACAGCCAGGCATGGAGCCAACCAGGAGACACAGCCTAAGCCACCAGGGAGACCAGCCAGGCATGAAGCCACACCAGGGAGAACAGGCATGAAGCCTACCCTACCAGCCAGGCATACACTCCACAGCCACTAGAAGCCCCAGGGAGCCACAGCCAGGCATGAAGCCACCAGGCACACTCAACCACAGGCTGAAGCCAACCAGGGAGACACAGCCAGGCATACAAGCCAACCAGGGAGACACAGCCAGGCCGCCCAGGGAGCTACACTCTAACCACAGGGCAGCCCATGAAGCAAACCAGGGAGCCACACCAGGCATGAACCAACCTGGGAGACACAGCCAGGCATGAAGCTACACCAAGGAGACACAGCCAGGCATGAAGCCAACCAAGGAGACACAGCCAGGCATGAAGCCAACCAGGGAGACACAGCCAGGCTACCAGGAGACACAGCCAGGCACGAACCACCAGGGAGACACAGCCATGCATGAAGCCAACCAGGGAGACACAGCCAGGCATGAAGCCACCAGGGAGCCACAGCCAGGCATGAAGCCAACCAGGAGACACAGCCAGGCATGAAGCCACCAGGGAGACCCAGCCAGGCATGGAGCCACTCAGGGAGACCAGCCAGGCATGAAGCCAACCCACAGCCAGGCTGAAGCCAACCAGGAGACCAGCCAGGCATGAAGCCCAGGGAAATGGAGCAGAGTTACATAAACCAACTACAGTACAGCCAACACACACACACACACACACACACACACACACACACACACACCACACACACACACACACACACACACACCACACAGGCTACCACACACCACACACACTAACTAACCACTAGGCAACAAACCCTGCCACAATACACTCTACCACAGTGTCTTAGGCTACAAATGTCAAATGAATTATTAAGAGTAGAATCCATCTACAGAAACCAGGCAGAATAATTCATATATAATAATAATACAGCCACTAAATCTGAACACACTAGGCTACCATTACATCCTGCCACCTCTACACTCAGAACCACTCCTATACCAAGGCTACCTGCCACCTCTACACTCTAACCACTAAAGGATGAAGACCCACTCTCTACACTCTCCTATAAAGGGAACATGATTCACTAAGTGCAATAGCTACCCTGACAAACAAGACAGACAGACAGACACTCAGAGGGATAAAGAGGCTACCCTGACCATCCTGACACTGAATCACCACTGTGAAGCAGTTAACCAATAACGGTCTAGGAACAGTGGGTTAACTGTTCAGGGGCAGAAGGGACAGATATGTACCTTGTCACTCGGGGTTTGAATTTAACCACTAGGCTACCCTGCCAGTCCTACACTCTAACCACTAGGCTAACCTGCCACCTCTACACTCTAACCACTAGGCTACCCTGCCACCTCTACACTCTAACCACTAGGCTACCCTGCCACCTCTACACTCTAACCACTAGGCTACCCTGCCACCTCTACACTCTAACCACTAGGCTACCCTGCCTCTACACTCTAACCACTAGGCTACCCTGCCACCTCTACACTCTAACCACTAGGCTACCCTGCCGCCTCCACACTCTAACCACTAGGCTACCCTGCCACTACACACTCTAACCACTGCTTCTCTACACCACCTCTACACCTAACCACTAGGCTACCCTGCCACCCTACACTCTAACCACTAGGCTACCCTACCGCCTCTACACTCTAACCACTAGGCTACCCTGCCGCCTCTACACTCTAACCACTAGGCTACCCTGCCACCCCTACACTCTAACCTCTACACTCTACCTCTACACTCTAACCACTAGGCTACCCTGCCACCCCTACACTCTAACCACTAGGCTACCCTGCCACCCCTACACTCTAACCACTAGGCTACCCTACCGCCTCTACACTCTAACCACTAGGCTACCCTGCCACCTCTACACTCTAACCACTAGGCTACCCGCCACCTCTACACTCTAACCACTAGGCTACTGCCTCTACCTAACCCGCCCTGCCACACTCTAACCACTAGGCTACCCTGCCACCCTACACTCTCTACACTCTAACCACTAGGCTAACCACCTGCCCCCCCTACACTCTAACCACTAGGCTACCCTGCCGCCTCTACACTCTAACCACTAGGCTACCCTGCCACACTCTACACTAGGCTGCCCTCTACACTCTAACCACTAGGCTACCCTGCCACCTCTACACTCTAACCACTAGCTACCCTACCCTACCCTGCTGCCTCTACACTCTAACCACTAGGCTACCCTGCCACCTCTACACTCTAACCACTAGGCTACCCTACCGCCTCTACACTCTAACCACTAGGCTACCCTGCCACCCCTACACTCTAACCACTAGGCTACCCTGCTGCCTCTACACTCTAACCACTAGGCTACCCTGCCACCTCTACACTCTAACCACTAGGCTACCCTACCGCCTCTACACTCTAACCACTAGGCTACCCTGCCACCCCTACACTCTAACCACTAGGCTACCCTACCACCTCTACACTCTAACCACTAGGCTACCCTACCGCCTCTACACTCTAACCACTAGGCTACCCTGCCACCCCAGGGCTCAAGGAGAGCCTAATCAAGGACCAACTGTTGAAATTGTCACTGGTTCACATCTTGATATTGAAAATATAACTAGAAACGTTTCAATAAACATTGACGGGGTTGAAAGGAGACTGTAAATTGTCACGATCAAGGCATAATGATTCAACTGTTGTAAAGATAGAGGGAGAGGTCTATTTTGTGATTTAAACACAGTCAACCAAACAAGTCCTGCAGGCTCTAGTTTTATCTAATCTTAATTAACTGCCCTGTGATATTGTCAAGTGCAGCAAAGAAGGACCTAGGAAAAGCTGCAGCTGGCCCAGAACAGAGCAGTAAGGAATGTACTGTACACTGAACAGCAGTAGGGAATGTACTGTACACTGAACAGCAGTAGGGAATGTACTGTACACTGAACAGCAGTAGGGAATGTACTGTACACTGAACGGACCCAGTATATTCAGTTATGTGGCATCTTTATGTGGCCATCTTTATGTGGCCATCTTTTTGTCTGATTTTCTAATCCGGCTGGCGGCAGGACGCTACCTAAGCAGCCTCTCTCTCACTGGATCGTGGAGGCTATCTCCCTGGCATACAGCAGCAAGGGTCAAAGGTTACCTAGCAGTGTACACACCCACTCCCCCCCAGCGGTCTGGCATCGTCTTGGGTATTGACTATAGGAGACATTGTAGGATACATTTTTTTCCGCTGCGGTGAGTTGGGTATCGCCACACATTTTTTTGTGAGGTTTTAATCGCTTGGATGTCACAGGTCTCGTCAGGTCTCGTCAGGTCTCGTCAGGTCTCGTCAGGCCTCGTCAGGTCACGTCAGGCCTCGTCAGGTCTAGTCAGGCCTCGTCAGGTCTCGTTAGGCCTCGTCAGCTCTCATCAGGTCTCGTCAGGACTCGTCAGGTCTCGTCAGGCCTCGTCAGGTCTCGTCAGGTCTCGTCAGGCCTCGTCAGGCCTCTTCAGGTCTCGTCAGGCCTCGTCAGGTCATGTCAGGTTTCGTCAGCCCTCGTCAGGCCTCGTCAGGTTTCGTCAGGTCTCGTCAGGCCTCGTCAGGTCTCGTCAGGCCTCGTCAGGTCTCGTCAGGTCTCGTCAGGCCTCGTCAGGTCTCGTCAGGCCTCGTCAGGTCTCGTCAGGTCTCGTCAGGTCTCGCCAGCTCTCGTCAGGCGTGATTGTAGATTCTTCAACCAAAGTGTGACTCCCATAATATGATGTACCTCGTTTCCCTCCTTCAGGAAACCGCAGTTATAGTCATAAAGTTACGTTTTTGTGTTGAGCATTTCAAGTTATTACATATAGTTCTGATAAACACACTTACCCCACCAAACAGGGGTTTTTGGGGATGTTTTTCAGCAGCATTGACTGGGGAATTAGTCACAATCGAGGGAAAGATGAACGGAGCTAAGTACAGAGAGATACTTGATGAAAACCTGCTCCAGAGTGCTCAGGACTTCAGACCGGGGTGAAGGTTCGCCTTCCAACAGGACTACAACCCTAAGCACACAGCCAACAAGACAACGTAGGAGTGGCTTCGGGACAAGTCTCTGAACGTCCTTGAGTGGCCCAGCCAGAGCCCGGACTTGAACCTGATCGAACATCTCTGGAGAGACCTGAAAATAGCTGTGCAGTGACGCTCCCCATCCAACCTGACAGAGGTTGAGAGGATCTGCAGAGAAGAAACTCACCAAATACAGGTGTGACAAACTTGTAGCGTCATACCCAAGAAGACTCAAGGCTGTAATTGGTGCCAAAAGTGCTTCAACAAAGTACTGAGTAAAGAGACTGAATAATTCTGTAAATGTGATATTTCAGGTTATAATTTTGAATACATTCTTTTATGTATTCAAAATTATTTATGGGTATGGTGTCTAGATTGATAAGGAACAAAACGATTTGATCTATTTTAAAATAAGGCTGTAAAGTAACAAAATGTGGACAAAGTCAAGGGGTCTGAATACTTTCCGAATGCACTGTATGTATATGTAGTAATGTACGTATGCGTGTAAGTCTGTAATGTCCATGTTAATGTTTTGTAAATGTATGTAAATTGTAAAGTATTTTCTCTGTTGCCAACCCCCCCCCCCCCCACACACACACACACAACAGAAATAATGCTTTGAGCAGATGGATTACTTATAAAACAGTGCCCTCTAGTGTTCATAGATAGATACATTACAAGGGCTATACAATATGTGAGCAATTCAAACAAATGGTAATGATCAGTGTAGAAACCAGGTCCTTTAATTAGCTCCAGGCTGTGATTGGACTGTTTGAGATCATTGGTTAGGGGACTACATTGACCTCTGTCGAGTCACGGGGAGGGAAACAGCCACTGAAGAGACACATACCAGTGGACAAAACTGTTTGAAATGATTTAATTCATAGTGTTTGCTTGGAGCCTTAGTAAACCAACAGCCAATCCCTAACAGATAAAGGTCAGAGTGGAAATACTTTCAAGGACATAGATGTTAATCCGTCTGAAATGCCTCAGAGGTGTATGGAACACTGCTGTAGAGTTTGGATCCAAAGGAAAACTAAAAATATCAGTTAGGACTCTGGGGTATTGAGGAACATATCAATTAGGACTCTGGGGTATTGAGGAGCAGATCAGTTAGGACTCTGGGGTATTGAGGAACATATCAGTTAGGACTCTGGGATATTGAGGAACATATCAGTTAGGACTCTGGGGTATTGAGGAACATATCAGTTAGGACTCTGGGGTATTGAGGAACATATCAGTTAGGACTCTGGGATATTGAGGAACATATCAGTTAGGACTCTGGGGTATTGAGGAACATATCAGTTAGGACTCTGGGGTATTGAGGAACATATCAGTTAGGACTGGGAGGCTAACGCAAGAGAAGGCTGCTCTGCAGTTCAGCTCAATGTTCTTGAGGAGACAGCAGGAGGGTGAAACCTGAGCTGATGATGTGGTGGTGACAGAGTGATGCTGGGCTGATGATGACAGAGTGATGCTGAGCTGATGATGTGGTGGTGACAGAGTGATGCTGAGCTGATGATGCAGTGGTGACAGAGTGATGCTGAGCTGGGATATAAACAGAGCCGTGTCTAAAGGATAGAGCCAGGATGTAGCTGTTGCCTCCTGGTCCTCCCAGTGCTCCAGGCCTGATCATATTCTGTTGCCTCCTGGTCCTCCCAGTGCTCCAGGCCTGATCATATTCTGCTGCCTCCTGGTCCTCCCAGTGCTCCAGGCCTGATCATATTCTGTTGCCTCCTGGTCCTCCCAGTGCTCCAGGCCTGATCATATTCTGTTGCCTCCTGGTCCTCCCAGTGCTCCAGGCCTGATCATATTCTGCTGCCTCCTGGTCCTCCCAGTGCCCCAGGCCTGGTCATATTCTGCTGCCTCCTGGTCCTCCCAGTGCTCCAGGCCTGATCATATTCTGCTGCCTCCTGGTCCTCCCAGTGCCCCAGGCCTGGTCATATTCTGCTGCCTCCTGGTCCTCCCAGTGCTCCAGGCCTGATCATATTCTGCTGCCTCCTGGTCTTCCCAGTTAGGTCCACTGGGACCAACAATGCCTCCAGTGATGTATGTATATCCCCACACTGAGTAGTTAGGTCCACTGGGACCAACAACGCCTCCAGTGATGTATGTATATCCCTCCACTGAGTGGTTAGGTCCACTGGGACCAACAACGCCTCCAGTGATGTATGTATATCCCTCCACTGAGTGGTTGGGTCCATTGGGACCAACAACGCCTCCAGTGATATTTGTGGACAACTACAAATACCTAGATGTCTGGTTAGACTGTAAACTCTCCTTCCAGACTCATATTAAACATCTCCAATCCAAAATTAAATCTAGAATCAGCTTCCTATTTTGCAACAAAGCTTCCTTCACTCACGTCGCCAAACATGCCCTCGTAAAACTGACTATCCTACCGATCCTCGACTTCGGCAATGTCATTTACAAAATAGCCTCCAACACTCTACTCAGCAAACTGGATGCAGTCTATCACAGTGCCATCTGTTTTGTTACCAAAGCCCCATATACTACCCACCACTGTGACCAGTACGCTCTAGTCGGCTGGACCTCGCTACATATTCATTGCCAGACCCACTGGCTCCAGGTCATCTGTAAGTTTTTGCTAGGTAAAGCCCCGCCTTTTCTCAGCTCACTGGTCACCATAGCAACACCCACCCGTAGCACGGCTCCAACAGGTATATTTCACTGGTCATCCCCAAAGCCAACTCCTCCTTCCAGTTCTCTGCTGCCAATGACTGGAAAGAATTTCAAAAATCGCTGAAGCTGGAGACTTACAGTTCCCTCACTCATCTGCTCATTTATCACCCGTGTTAATCTGCTAAATTGTAATTATTCGCTCCCATGGCCTACTTATTGCCTCCCTCCTCATGCCTTTTGCACACACTGTATATAGCCTTTCTTTTTTTCTACTGTGTCATTGACTTGTTTATTGTGTTATTGGCTTGTTTATTGTTTACTCCATGTTATTCCATGTGTAACTCTGTGTTGTTGTTTGTGTCACACTGCTTTGCTTTATCTTGGCCAGGTCGCAGTTGTAAATGAGAACTTGTTCTCAACTAGCCTACCTGGTTAAATAAATAAAGGTTAAACAAAAATAAATTTAAAAAATTCACTCCCTGTATTTGCTTTTCGTCTCCAGCGTCGGTCCTTACATGTTTAGAGTTATTTCTTTCCCAGGAAAATCGGATCTAGAATAGGATGATAATATATGCTTTTATGTGATATATTAAATAGATCATGTATTATCTATAGTTCTAGATGATATATTATATATATAATGTATTATCTATAGTTCTAGGTGATATATTATATAGATTATGTATTATCTATGGTTCTAGGTGATATATTATATATATAATGTATTATCTATGGTTCTAGGTGATATATTATATATATAATGTATTATCTATGGTTCTAGGTGATATATTATATAGATTATGTATTATCTATGGTTCTAGGTGATATATTATATATATAATGTATTATCTATAGTTCTAGGTGATATATTATATAGATTATGTATTATCTATGGTTCTAGGTGATATATTATATAGATTATGTATTATCTATGGTTCTAGGTGATATATTATATATATAATGTATTATCTATGGTTCTAGGTGATATATTATATATATAATGTATTATCTATGGTTCTAGGTGATATATTATATAGATTATGTATTATCTGTTCTAGGTGATATATTATATAGATTATGTATTATCTATGGTTCTAGGTGATATATTATATAGATCATGTATTATCTATGGTTCTAGGTGATATATTATATATATAATGTATTATCTATGGTTCTAGGTGATATATTATATAGATTATGTATTATCTATGGTTCTAGGTGATATATTATATAGATCATGTATTATCTATGGTTCTAGGTGATATATTATATAGATCATGTATTATCTATGGTTCTAGGTGATATATTATATATATAATGTATTATCTATGGTTCTAGGTGATATATTATATATATATAATGTATTATCTATAGTTCTAGGTGATATATTATATATATAATGTATTATCTATGGTTCTAGGTGATATATTATATAGATGATGTATTATCTATGGTTCTAGGTGATATATTATATAGATCATGTATTATCTATGGTTCTAGGTGATATATTATATATATAATTATTATCTTGGTTCTAGGTGATATATTATATAGTTTATGTATTATCTTGGTTCTAGGTGATATATTATATAGATTATGTATTATCTATGGTTCTAGGTGATATATTATATAGATCATGTATTATCTATGGTTCTAGGTGATATATTATGTTATATATATAATGTATTATCTATGGTTCTAGGTGATATATTATATAGATTATGTATTATCTATGGTTCTAGGTGATATATTATATAGATCATGTAAATCTATGGTTCTAGGTGATATATTATATAGATCATGTATTATCTATGGTTCTAGGTGATATATTATATATATAATGTATTATCTATGGTTCTAGTGATATATTATATATAATATAATGTAATATCTATAGTTCTAGGTGATATATTATATATATAATGTATTATCTATGGTTCTAGGTGATATATTATATAGATGATGTATTATCTATGGTTCTAGGTGATATATAGATCATGTATTATCTATGGTTCTAGGTGATATATTATATATATAATGTATTATCTATGGTTCTAGGTGATATATTATATAGATTATGTATTATCTATGGTTTTAGGTGATATATATATATATATATAATATATTATCTATGCTGTTAGGTGATATATATATATATAATATATTATCTATGCTGTTAGGTGATATATATATATATATATATAATGTATTAGCTATGGTGCTAGGTGATATATATATATAATGTATTAGCTATGGTGCTCTGTGATATATTATATAGATGATGTATTATCCATAGTTTTAAGAGGTGAAGTAAAGTGTCGGGGATTGAGATCTGAGCTTATCTTGTGAGAATCTTGAAAGGAAATGTCAGAAAGAAAGTCAAGATCAACAGGTAATATCGAGATGTTTCAAATGAAGAAAATCATATTATTTTCTTGTCAGGTGAAAACGTTGTCATTTTTGCACCATTTTGCACCATTATTGCACCATTATTGCACCATTATTGCATCATTATTGCACCATTATTGCACCATTATTGCAAAATTTTTGCACCACGCATAAATACTGATCACATTCAGTCATTTGTAGTCAGTTCTACACCTTGAATACTGTGCAAAGGTCATTGTCAAATAAATATATTGATGGCAGAGTATTAGCCACAAATACCACACACATTCAGCATGCAAACCAGACTGTATCTGAGGTTAAACACGGACAACGCCATACTGCAGTCACCAAAAACTCAAACGTCAATACATGTCTAGCTTATATACTTTTACTCTGAATATGTTAAACTACAATTCCATTCAAAACATCCATTGCAATGCATTTCCCACAAAATCCACCAGGGTTTCCACATACTACCAGAGCTGCTAATATGCAATAAAAATCTCCCAATATACCCCATAAACTCACACTGAGATATGAGAAAGTCTCTGAGGCAGGTTGATTATGTATCAGAATTATACACTGACTTCTGCTAGGAAGGCCTTGGGACAACACTCTATGCCTCTGAAGTTACAGCATAATCCATTTTCTTCCCCCCCCAGAACCGATGCAGACTCTCGTATGCAAATGTATGCCTGGGTCAGTGACACTAAGGCCACCATAATCATGATTCACCATCTGGACTGCCTACCTCTCGGGAAAGCTTTAGGACCACACTCTTTCCCTCTAAAGCTGTACTCCAGCAGCATATCATCTATACGGTGTCTGGTGTGGTTGTGAAACTCGTTCAGGCCGAACCTGGATCCCTAGCGGTCGGGCTAGTAATCCCTAGCGGGCGGGCTAGTAATCCCTAGCGGTCGGGCTAGTAATCCCTAGCGGTCGGGCTAGTAATCCCTAGCGGTCGGGCTAGTAATCCCTAGCGGGCGGGCTAGTAATCCCTAGCGGTCGGGCTAGTAATCCCTAGCGGTCGGGCTAGTAATCCCTAGCGGGCGGGCTAGTAATCCCTAGCGGGCGGGCTAGTAATCCCTAGCGGTCGGGCTAATAATGACACACAAACAATTAGAATTGTTCATGTCTTTATTGAACACACAGTGTAAACATTCACAGTGCAGGTTGGAGAAAGTATGTGAACCCTTGGTTTTAATAACAGGTTGAGCCTCCTTAAAACAGCAATAGCCTCAACCAAACATTTTCTGTAGTTTCGGATCAGACCTGAACAACGATCAGGAGGAATTTTGGACCATTCCTCTTTACAAAACTGTTTCAGTTCCACAATATTCTTGGGATGTCTGGTGTGAGCCTCTCTCTTGAGGTCATGCCACAGCATCTCAATCGGGTTGGTCAGGACTCTGACTGGGCTACTCCAGAAGGTCAGGACTCTGACTGGGCCACTCCAGAAGATCAGGACTCTGACTGGGCCACTCCAGAAGGTCAGGACTCTGACTGGGCCACTCCAGAAGGTCAGGACTCTGACTGGGCCACTCCAGAAGGTCAGGACTCTGACTGGGCCACTCCAGAAGGTCAGGGCTCGGACTGGGCCACTCCAGAAGGTCAGGACTCTGACTGGGCCACTCCAGAAGGTCAGGACTCTGACTGGGCCACTCCAGAAGGTCAGGACTCTGACTGGGCCACTCCAGAAGGTCAGGACTCTGACTGGGCCACTCCAGAAGGCGTATTTTCTTCTGTTCAAGCCATTCTGTTGCTGATGTACTTCTGTCTTTTGAGTTGTTGTCCTGTTGCATCACCTAACTTCTGTTGAGCTTCAATTGGCGGACAGATAGCCTTACATTCTCCTTGTAAGTGTCTTGATAAACATGAGAATTTATTTTTCCGTCGATGATAACAAGTTGTCCAGGCCCTGAGGCAACAAAGCAGCCCCAAACCATGATGCTCCCTCCACCATACTTTACAGTTGGGATGAGGTTTTGATGTTGGTGTGCTGTGGCTTTTTCTCTCTACTCATAGTGTTGTGTGTGTTCCTTCCAAACATCACAACTTTCATCTGTCCACAGAATATTTTACCAGTAGCGCTGTGGAACATGCAGGTGGTCTTTTGCGAACTTCAGACATGCAGAAATGTTGTTGTTTTTTGGACAGCAGTGGCGTCTTCTATGGTGTCCTCCCATGAACACCATTCTTCTTTAGTGTTTTACATATTGTAGACTTGTCAACAGAGATGTTAGCATCTTCCAGAGATTTCTGTAAGTCTTTAGCTAACACTCTAGGATTTTTCTTAACCTCATTGAGCATTCTGCGCTGTGCTCTTGCAGTCATCTTGTGCAGGACGGCCACTCCTAGGGAGAGTAGCAACAGTGCTGAAATGTCTCCATTTATAGACAATTTGTTTTACCGTGGACTGACTTTTAGAGATACTTTTGTAACCCTTTCCAGCTTTATGCAAGGCAACAATTCTTAATCTTAGGTCTTCTGGGATCTCTTTTGTTCGAGGCATGGTTCACAACAGGCAATGCTTCTTGTGAATAGCAAACTCAAATTTTGTGAGTGTTTTTTATTGGGCAGAGCAGCTCTAACCAACATATCCAATCTCGTCTCATTGATTGGACTCCAGGTTAGCTTACACCTGGCTCCAATTAGCTTTTGGAGAAGTCATTAGCCTAAGGGTTCACATACTTTTTACACTGTGAATGTTTTTACACTGTGAATGTTTAAATGATGTATTCAATGTAGACAAGACAAATACAATACAATCCAATTTGTGTGTTATTAGTTTAAGCACACTGGGTTTGTCTATTGTTGTGACTTAGATGGAGATCAGATCAAATTTTAGGTCAAATTTATGGAGAAATCCAGGACATTCCAAAGGGTTCACATACTTTTTCTTGCCACTGTAGATGCATATCAAGCGTGATGATTCAAAATGTTGAGTAAATGTAAAGAGAAGAAGAGAGCTGAGTCATACTGGATGTCCACATAAGAGATGTCCAATGAGCTCTGAAGACAGGGTCCCAGGGGGCCAGATGAGAGACACCCAATGAGCTCTGAAGAGAGAGTCCCAGGGGGCCAGATGAGAGACGCCCAATGAGCTCTGAAGAGAGAGTCCCAGGGGGCCAGATGAGAGACGCCCAATGAGCTCTGAAGAGAGAGTCCCAGGGGGCCAGATGAGAGACGCCCAATGAGCTCTGAAGAGAGAGTCCCAGGGGGCCAGATGAGAGATGTCCAATGAGCTCTGAAGAGAGAGTCCAGGGGGCCAGATGAGAGATGTCCAATGAGCTCTGAAGAGAGAGTCCAGGGGGCCAGATGAGAGATGTCCAATGAGCTCTGAAGAGAGAGTCCCAAGGAGCCAGATGAGAGATGTCCAATGAGCTCTGAAGAGAGAGTCCCAGGGAGCCAGATGAGAGACGCCCAATGAGCTCTGAAGAGAGAGTCCAGGGGGCCAGATGAGAGATGTCCAATGAGCTCTGAAGAGAGAGTCCCAAGGAGCCAGATGAGAGATGTCCAATGAGCTCTGAAGAGAGAGTCCCAGGGAGCCAGATGAGAGATGTCCAATGAGCTCTGAAGAGAGAGTCCAGGGGGCCAGATGAGAGATGTCCAATGAGCTCTGAAGAGAAGTCCCAGGGAGCCAGATGAGAGATGTCCAATGAGCTCTGAAGAGAGGGTCCCAGGGGGCCAGATGAGAGATGTCCAATGAGCTATGAAGACAGGGTCCCAGGGGGCCAGATGAGAGATGTCCAATGAGCTCTGAAGACAGGGTCCCAGGGGGCCAGATGAGAGACGCCCAATGAGCTCTGAAGACAGGGTCCCAGGGGGCCAGATGAGAGACGCCCAATGAGCTCTGAAGACAGGGTCCCAGGGGGCCAGATGAGAGACGCGCAATGAGCTCTGAAGACAGGGTCCCAGGGGGCCAGATAAGAGATGTGCAATGAGCTCTGAAGACAGGGTCCCAGGGGGCCAGATAAGAGACGTGCAATGAGCTCTGAAGTCAGGGTCCCAGGGAGCCAGATGAGAGATGAGAGATGTCCAATGAGCTCTGAAGACAGAGTCCTAGAACACCAGATGAGAGACGTCCAATGAGCTATGAAGACAGAGTCCTAGAGAGCTTGGTTCAATGGAGATGATGACAACGAAAGCACAAGTGTGGTTTCTGATTTGATGAGGCGAAATGTAACGGGAAACAGCGAGAACGAGCACCAAAAACAGTTCCAAAGTCACTCCCAGCTCAGATGAATCAGGTAAACTAGCAATGTAATGTGTCTGAATTTTAATGACGCCAAGTCAGAAAAAGACTGAATCACGACACGTCCAATCAACAACTCAATGAACTCGCCTTCCCCAAAAGAGTTCAAAAGTCTCCGTTTTCTTAAAAGGAAAGAAGAACGAGATCAACTGAAGGCAGAGCAAAAACTGTGTTCTTCTCTCATCTTCTCATCTGTGAGGCCCTGCCCAGGGTTTCTCATTGCTTTTGTGTTACAGTAGCACATCATTAGAGAGGGAGTTCAGAGAGGAGGAGATCAGTGACGGTTCTGTCACGGAAACGACACAGAATACTCCCTGGGAGACACAGATCACTGTGTCAAGGCAGAGTTACACACTGCACTTACAGGAAACACTGCTTTGAGGCATCACAGAGAGAGAGAGAGAGACAGAGAGAGAGAGAGACAGAGAGAGAAAAAGAGAACGAGAGAGAGAGAGAGAGAGAGAGAGAGACAGAGAGAGAGAGACACGGAGAGAGAGAGAGACAGAGCGACAGAGAGAGAAGGGGGAGAGAGAGAGAGAGAAGGGGGAGAGAGAGAGAGAGACAGAGAGAGACAGAGAGACAGAGAGACAGAGAGACAGAGAGAGAGAGACGGGGAGAGAGAGAGAGAGAGAGAGACAGAGACAGAGAGACAGAGACAGAGACAGAGACAGAGACAGAGAGAGAGAGAGACAGAGAGAGAGAGAGAGAGAGATCAGAATCCCAGTAGAATTCCAACAAAAATCCAATAGGTGGCTATCAATAAATCCATTGACAACTATGTGTAGTTTACAAAGGATTGTTAAATACATTTTAACAAGTTGGTTGTAATATCATCACCTCATGAAGAGCCTGGTCAGATGTACACATTTCAGATTTATTCCATACAAAACACATTTACCTCAGAGGTATACAGGAAGTAAATGCTGTTCATGATCAGTAAACATCAATTGATCATGTATTTTCAGATACTTCACATTAGCCTATCCGTCTGGCATATGGAAATGCTGCTAAGGACTTAGCATTCTTTGTTTTTCTATCTCTCAAAACCATGTATCCTCTGTACTGACCGTCAGATCAAACACAGTTAACATTGAGGAGTTAACACTGAGGAGCTAACACTGAGGAGCTAACACTGAGGAGCTAACATTGAGGAGTTAACACTGAGGAGCTAACACTGAGGAGCTAACACTGAGGAGTTAACACTGAGGAGCTAACATTGAGGAGTTAACACTGAGGAGTTAACACTGAGGAGCTAACACTGGGGAGCTAACATTGAGGAGTTAACACTGAGGAGTTAACACTGAGGAGCTAACACTGAGGAGCTAACACTGAGGAGTTAACACTGAGGAGCTAACACTGAGGAGCTAACACTGAGGAGTTAACACTGAGGAGCTAACACTGAGGAGCTAACACTGAGGAGTTTTTATTTATTTTATTTTATTTCACCTTTATTTAACCAGGTAGGCAAGTTGAGAACAAGTTCTCATTTACAATTGCGACCTGGCCAAGATAAAGCAAAGCAGTTCGACAGATACAACGACACAGAGTTACACATGGAGTAAAACAAACATACAGTCAATAATACAGTATAAACAAGTCTATATACAATGTGAGCAAATGAGGTGAGAAGGGAGGTAAAGGCAAAACAGGCCATGGTGGCAAAGTAAATACATTATAGCAAGTAAAACACTGGAATGGTAGTTTTGCAATGGAAGAATGTGCAAAGTAGAAATAAAAATAAAGGGGTGCAAAGGAGCAAAATAAATAAATAAATTAAATACAGTTGGGAAAGAGGTAGTTGTTTGGGCTAAATTATAGGTGGGCTATGTACAGGTGCAGTAATCTGTAAGATGCTCTGACAGTTGGTGCTTAAAGCTAGTGAGGGAGATAAGTGTTTCCAGTTTCAGAGATTTTTGTAGTTCGTTCCAGTCATTGGCAGCAGAGAACTGGAAGGAGAGGCGGCCAAAGAAAGAATTGGTTTTGGGGGTGACTAGAGAGATATACCTGCTGGAGCGTGTGCTACAGGTGGGAGATGCTATGGTGACCAGCGAGCTGAGATAAGGGGGACTTTACCTAGCAGGGTCTTGTAGATGACATGGAGCCAGTGGGTTTGGCGACGAGTATGAAGCGAGGGCCAGCCAACGAGAGCGTACAGGTCGCAATGGTGGGTAGTATATGGGGCTTTGGTGACAAAACGGATTGCACTGTGATAGACTGCATCCAATTTGTTGAGTAGGGTATTGGAGGCTATTTTGTAAATTACATCGCCAAAGTCGAGGATTGGTAGGATGGTCAGTTTTACAAGGGTATGTTTGGCAGCATGAGTGAATTATGCTTTGTTGCGAAATAGGAAGCAAATTCTAGATTTAACTTTGGATTGGAGATGTTTGATATGGGTCTGGAAGGAGAGTTTACAGTCTAACCAGACACCTAAGTATTTGTAGTTGTCCACGTATTCTAAGTCAGAGCCGTCCAGAGTAGTGATGTTGGACAGGCGGGTAGGTGCAGGTAGCGATCGGTTGAAGAGCATGCATTTAGTTTTACTTGTATTTAAGAGCAATTGGAGGCCACGGAAGGAGAGTTGTATGGCATTGAAGCTTGCCTGGAGGGTTGTTAACACAGTGTCCAAAGAAGGGCCGGAAGTATACAGAATGGTGTCGTCTGCGTAGAGGTGGATCAGAGACTCACCAGCAGCAAGAGCGACCTCATTGATGTATACAGAGAAGAGAGTCGGTCCAAGAATTGAACCCTGTGGCACCCCCATAGAGACTGCCAGAGGTCCGGACAGCAGACCCTCCGATTTGACACACTGAACTCTATCAGAGAAGTAGTTGGTGAACCAGGCGAGGCAATCATTTGAGAAACCAAGGCTGTCGAGTCTGCCGATGAGGATGTGGTGATTGACAGAGTCGAAAGCCTTGGACAGATCAATGAATACGGCTGCACAGTAATGTTTCTTATCGATGGCGGTTAAGATATCGTTTAGGACCTTGAGCGTGGCTGAGGTGCACTCATGACCAGCTCTGAAACCAGATTGCATAGCAGAGAAGGTATGGTGAGATTCGAAATGGTCGGTAATCTGTTTGTTGACTTGGCTTTCGAAGACCTTAGAAAGGCATGGTAGGATAGATATAGGTCTGTAGCAGTTTGGGTCAAGAGTGTCCCCCCCTTTGAAGAGGGGGATGACCGCAGCTGCTTTCCAATCTTTGGGAATCTCAGACGACACGAAAGAGAGGTTGAATAGGCTAGTAATAGGGGTGGCAACAATTTCGGCAGATAATTTTAGAAAGAAAGGGTCCAGATTGTCTAGCCCGGCTGATTTGTAGGGGGTCCAGATTTTTCAGCTCTTTCAGAACATCAGCTGAATGGATTTGGGAGAAGGAGAAATGGGGAAGGCTTGGGCGAGTTGCTGTTGGGGGTGCAGTGCTGTTGACCGGGGTAGGAGTAGCCAGGTGGAAAGCATGGCCAGCCGTAGAAAAATGCTTATTGAAATTCTCAATTATGGTGGATTTATCAGTGGTGACAGTGTTTCCTATCTTCAGTGCAGTGGGCAGCTGGGAGGAGGTGTTCTTATTCTCCATGGACTTTACAGTGTCCCAGAACTTTTTTGAGTTAGTGTTGCAGGAAGCAAATTTCTGCTTGAAAAAGCTAGCCTTGGCTTTTCTAACTGCCTGTGTATAACGGTTTCTAGCTTCCCTGAACAGCTGTATATCACGGGGGCTGTTCGATGCTAATGCAGAACGCCATAGGATGTTTTTGTGTTGGTTAAGGGCAGTCAGGTCTGGGGAGAACTAAGGGCTATATCTGTTCCTGGTTCTAAATTTCTTGAATGGGGCATGTTTATTTAAGATGGGTAGGAAGGCATTTAAAAAAAATATCCAGGCATCCTCTACTGACGGGATGAGATCAATATCCTTCCAGGATACCCCGGCCAGGTCGATTAGAAAGGCCTGCTCGCTGAAGTGTTTCAGGGAGCGTTTTACAGTGATGAGTGGAGGTCGTTTGACCGCTGACCCATTACGGATGCAGGCAATGAGGCAGTGATCGCTGAGATCTTGGTTGAAGACAGCAGAGGTGTATTTAGAGGGCAAGTTGGTTAGGATGATATCTATGAGGGTGCCTGTGGTTACAGCTTTAGGGTTGTACCTGGTAGGTTCATTGATAATTTGTGTGAGATTGAGGGCATCAAGTTTAGATTGTAGGATGGCTGGGGTGTTAAGCATGTTCCAGTTTAGGTCGCCTAGCAGCACGAGCTCTGAAGATAGATGGGGGGCAATCAGTTCACATATGGTGTCCAGAGCACAGCTGGGGGCAGAGGGTGGTCTATAGCAGGCGGCAATGGTGAGAGACTTGTTTTTAGAGAGGTGGATTTTTAAAAGTAGAAGTTCAAATTGTTTGGGTACAGACCTGGATAGTAGGACAGAACTCTGCAGGCTATCTTTGCAGTAGATTGCAACACCGCTGAGTTAACACTGAGGAGTTAACACTGAGGAGCTAACACTGAGGAGTTAACACTGAGGAGTTAACACTGAGGAGTTAACACTGAGGAGTTAACACTGAGGAGTTAACACTGAGGAGTTAACACTGAGGAGTTAACACTGAGGAGTTAACACTGAGGAGTTAACACTGAGGAGCTAACACTGAGGAGTTAACACTGAGGAGTTAACACTGAGGAGTTAACACTGAGGAGCTAACACTGAGGAGTTAACACTGAGTGGTTAGCACTGAGGAGTTAACACTGAGGAGCTAACACTGAGGAGTTAACACTGAGGAGTTAACACTGAGTGGTTAGCACTGAGGAGTTAACACTGAGGAGTTAACACTGAGGAGTTAACACTGAGGAGTTAACACTGAGGAGCTAACACTGAGGAGTTAACACTGAGGAGCTAACACTGAGGAGTTAACACTGAGTGGTTAGCACTGAGGAGTTAACACTGAGGAGCTAACACTGAGGAGTTAACACTGAGGAGTTAACACTGAGGAGTTAACACTGAGTGGTTAGCACTGAGGAGTTAACACTGAGGAGCTAACACTGAGGAGTTAACACTGAGGAGTTAACACTGAGGAGCTAACACTGAGGAGTTAACACTGAGGAGCTAACACTGAGGAGTTAACACTGAGTGGTTAGCACTGAGGAGTTAACACTGAGGAGCTAACACTGAGGAGTTAACACTGAGGAGTTAACACTGAGGAGTTACTGAGTGGTTAGCACTAAACCTGTATTGATATTGTAGAAAACCTGTATTGATATTGATATTGACTATTGTAGAAATTGAAGCATTCGACTGGCTTAAGCTTCAGAACATTCTACGAGAGCCTAAATGTTCACATCATGTACTCCGCACTCTTATTCACATATTTCAGATCAGTAATAACTAAGTCCATTATGAATGAAATGAAAGGAATCCTATGAAGGTCTCTTTCCCCTTGTTGTTTTTCATCAGAAAGCTGGTTATTCTATCGACCTCCTCTCTAATCACTGCCTGCAAGCCGTCGGGGAGAAAAGATGATGAATAGAAATCAAACACTATTAATACTTGACGAACACATGGGCTCAAACGCTGTTTAGCTGTGATTGGTTGAGTTTGTCTGGATTCCGGTGCACACGTTCTACTGTAAAAATGATAGATTATACTGAGGGTGGATGGTAATTCCTACTGTAAAATGATAGATTATACTGAGGGTGTGGATGGTACTTCCTACTGTAAATTATAGATATACAGGATGTGGTTGGTACTCCCTACTGTAAATGATAGAATATACAGGGTGTGGTTCATACTCCCTACTGTAAATGATAGAATATACAGGGTGTGGTTCATACTCCCTACTGTAAAATGGTAGATTATACAGAGGTGTGGTTGGTACATATCACTCAGTGTGCACACTTTCTGGGTGTAGGTTCTACTTTATATATTATCAATGGTGCTGTACGCACATTCTACCTCATTTATTATTAGCTCATGGGTGTAGCTCATGAGTGTAGCTCATGGGTGTAGCTCATGGGTGTAGCTCATGGGTGTGGCTCATGGGTGTAGCTCATGGGTGTAGCTCAGGTCAACAGTGTACCACAGTACCACAGTTCAACAGTACCACAGTACCACAGGTGTAGCAGTTCAACAGTATGGGTGTGGCTCATACCACAGGGGTGGGTCATACCACAGTACCACAGTACCACAGTGTAGCTCATGGGTGTAGCTCATGGGTGTAGCTGCACACAACCTGTTTTACATTCCGTAAGATTCTATGTTTTTATTTTGTACCACAGTACCACAGTTCAACAGTACCACAGTACCACAGTTCAACAATACCACAGTACCACAGTACCACAGTACAACAATACCACAGTACAACAGTACCACAGTACCACAGTACTACAGTACCACAGTACCACAGTACACTACAGTACCACAGTACTACAGTACCACAGTACCACAGTACCACAGTACCACAGTTCAACATACCACAGTACCACCACAGTTCCACACAGTACCACAGTACAGTTCAACAGTACCACAGTTCCAGTACCACAGTACCACAGTTCACAGTACCACAGTACTACCACAGTACCACAGTACCACAGTACTACAGTACCACAGTACCACAGTACCACAGTACCACAGTACCACAGTACAACAGTACCACAGTACCACAGTACCACAGTTCAACAGTACCACAGTACCACAGTTCAACAGTACCACAGTTCAACAGTACCACAGTACAGTACCACAGTACAACAGTACCACAGTTCAACAGTACCACAGTACCACAGTACCACAGTACAACAGTACCACAGTTCAACAGTACCACAGTACCACAGTTCAACAGTACCACAGTACCACAGTTCAACAGTACCACAGTACCACAGTACCACAGTACCACAGTACCACAGTACCACAGTTCAACAGTACCACACAGTACCACAGTACAACAGTACCACAGTTCAACAGTACCACAGTTCAACACACAGTACCACAGTACAACAGTACCACAGTACCACAGTACCACAGTTCAACAGTACCACAGTACCACAGTACACAGTACAGTTCAACAGTACCACAGTACCACAGTACCACAGTTCAACAGTACCACAGTACACACCACAGTTCAACAGTACCCACAGTACCACAGTACAACAGTACCACAGTACCACAGTTCAACAGTACCACAGTACAACAGTACCACAGTACCACAGTTCAACAGTACCACAGTACCACAGTACCACAGTTCAACAGTACCACAGTTCAACAGTACCACAGTACCACAGTTCAACAGTACCACAGTACCACAGTTCAACAGTACCACAGTACCACAGTTCAACAGTACCACAGTACCACAGTTCAACAGTACCACAGTACCACAGTACCACAGTTCAACAGTACCACAGTACCACAGTACCACAGTACCACAGTTCAACAGTACAGTACCACAGTACCACAGTTCACAGTACCACAGTTCACCACAGTACCACAGTACCACAGTTCAACAGTACCACAGTACCACAGTACCACAGTACCACAGTTCAACAGTACCACAGTACCACAGTTCAACAGTACCACAGTACCACAGTACCACAGTACCACAGTTCAACACCACAGTACAACAGTACCACAGTACCACAGTACCACAGTTCAACAGTACCACAGTACCACAGTACCACAGTACAACAGTACCACAGTACCACAGTACCACAGTACCACAGTTCAACAGTACCACAGTACCACAGTACCACAGTACAGTAACAGTACCACAGTTCAACAGTACCACAACAGTACCACAGTACCACAGTACCACAGTACCACAGTTCAACAGTACAACAGTACCACAGTACCACAGTACCACAGTACCACAGTTCAACAGTACCACAGTACCACAGTACCACAGTTCAACAGTACCACAGTACCACAGTACCACAGTTCAACAGTACCACAGTTCAACAGTACCACAGTACCACAGTACCACAGTTCAACAGTACCACAGTTCAACAGTACCACAGTACCACAGTTCAACAGTACCACAGTACCACAGTACCACAGTACCACAGTTCAACAGTACAACAGTACAACAGTACCACAGTACAACAGTACCACAGTACCACAGTTCAACAGTACACCACAGTTCACCACAGTACCACAGTTCAACAGTACCACAGTACCACAGTTCAACAGTACCACAGTTCCACAGTACCACAGTACCACAGTACCACAGTTCAACAGTACCACAGTACCACAACCACAGTTCCACAGTACCACAGTTCAGTACCACAGTACCACAGTACAGTACCACAGTTCAACAGTACCACAGTACCACAGTACCACAGTACCACAGTTCAACAGTACCACAGTTCAACAGTACCACAGTACCACAGTTCAACAGTACCACAGTTCAACAGTACCACAGTACCAACAGTACCACAGTACCACAGTTCAACAGTACCACAGTACCACAGTACCACAGTACCACAGTCAACAGTACCACAGTACCACAGTTCAGTACCACAGTACCACAGTACCACAGTACCACAGTTCAACAGTAACAGTACCACAGTTCACAGTACCACAGTTCAACAGTACCACAGTACCACAGTTCAACAGTACCACAGTACCACAGTTCCACAGTACCACAGTCAACAGTACCACAGTTCACAGTACCACAGTACCACAGTACCACAGTTCAACAGTACCACAGTTCAACAGTACCACAGTTCACAGTACCACAGTACCACAGTACCACAGTTCAACAGTACCACAGTACCACAGTACCACACAGTACCACAGTACCACAGTTCAACAGTACCACAGTACCACAGTTCAACAGTACCACAGTTCAACAGTACAGTACCACAGTACAGTAACAGTACCACAGTTCAACAGTCACCACAGTTCAACCACAGTACCACAGTACCACAGTACCACAGTTCAACAGTACCACAGTACCACAGTACCACAGTTCAACAGTACCACAGTACCACAGTTCAACAGTAACAGTACCACAGTACCACAGTACAACAGTACCACAGTACCACAGTTCAACAGTACCACAGTACCACAGTTCAACAGTACCACAGTACCACAGTACCACAGTACCAGTACCACAGTACCACAGTACCACAGTTCAACACCACAGTTCAACAGTACAGTTCAACAGTACCACAGTACCACAGTTCAACAGTACCACAGTACCACAGTACCACAGTACCACAGTACCACAGTTCAACAGTACAACAGTACAACAGTACCACAGTACCACAGTACCACAGTTCAACAGTACACAGTACCACAGTACCACAGTACCACAGTTCCACAGTACCACAGTACCACAGTACCACAGTTCAACAGTACCACAGTACAACAGTACCACAGTACCACAGTTCAACAGTACCACAGTACCACAGTTCCACAGTACCACAGTACCACAGTTACCACAGTTCAACAGTACCACAGTACCACAGTTCAACACCACAGTTCAACAGTACCACAGTACCACAGTACCACAGTACCACAGTACCACAGTACCACAGTACCACAGTTCAACAGTACCACAGTACCACAGTTCAACAGTACCACAGTACCACAGTACCACAGTTCAACAGTACCACAGTACCACAGTTCAACAGTACCACAGTACCACAGTACCACAGTACCACAGTTCAACAGTACAACAGTTCAACAGTACAACAGTACAACAGTACAACAGTACCACAGTACCACAGTACCACAGTACCACAGTTCAACAGTACCACAGTACCACAGTTCAACAGTACCACAGTACCACAGTACCACAGTACCACAGTTCAACAGTACAACAGTACCACAGTACAACAGTACCACAGTTCAACAGTACCACAGTACCACAGTTCAACAATACCACAGTACCACAGTTCAACAGTACAACAGTACCACAGTTCAACAGTACCACAGTACCACAGTACCACAGTTCAACAGTACCACAGTACCAACAGTACCACAGTACAACAGTACCACAGTACCACAGTTCAACAGTTCAACAGTACCACAGTACAGTTCAACAGTACCACAGTACCACAGTACCAGTACCACAGTTCAACAGTACCACAGTACCACAGTACCACAGTTCAACAGTACCACAGTACCACAGTACCACAGTACCACAGTTCAACAGTACCACAGTTCAACAGTACCACAGTACCACAGTTCAACAGTACCACAGTTCAACAGTACCACAGTTCAACAGTACCACAGTACCACAGTTCAACAGTTCCACAGTACCACAGTACCACAGTACCACAGTTCAACAGTACCACAGTACCACAGTACCACAGTACCACAGTTCAACAGTTCCACAGTACAACAGTACCACAGTACCACAGTTCAACAGTACCACAGTACCACAGTACCACAGTACCACAGTACCACAGTTCAACAGTACCACAGTACCACAGTACCACAGTACCACAGTTCAACAGTACCACAGTACCACAGTTCAACAGTACCACAGTACCACAGTACCACAGTACCACAGTACCACAGTACAACAGTACCACAGTACCACAGTACCACAGTACCACAGTTCAACAGTACCACAGTACCACAGTTCAACAGTACCACAGTACCACAGTTCAACAGTACCACAGTACCACAGTTCAACAGTACCACAGTTCAACAGTACCACAGTACCACAGTACCACAGTTCAACAGTACAACAGTACCACAGTACCACAGTACAACAGTACCACAGTACAACAGTACCACAGTACCACAGTCAACAGTACAGTACCACAGTACCACAGTTCAACAGTACCACAGTACAACAGTACCACAGTACCACAGTTCAACAGTACCACAGTACCACAGTTCAACAGTACCACAGTACCACACAGTTCAACAGTACCACAGTACCACAGTTCAACAGTACCACAGTACCACAGTACCACAGTTCAACAGTACCACAGTACCACAGTACCACAGTTCAACAGTACCACAGTACCACAGTACACAGTACCACAGTTACCACAACAGTACCACAGTACCACAGTTCAACAGTACCACAGTACCACAGTTCAACAGTACCAACAGTACCACAGTACCACAGTTCAACAGTACCACAGTTCAACAGTACCACAGTTCAACAGTACCACAGTACCACACAGTACAACAGTACAACAGTACCACAGTACCAACAGTACCACAGTTCAACAGTACCACAGTACCACCACAGTTCAACAGTACCACAGTACCACAGTACCACAGTTCAACAGTACCACAGTACCACAGTTCAACAGTACAACAGTACCACAGTTCAACAGTACCACAGTACCACAGTACCACAGTACCACAGTTCAACAGTACAACAGTACCACAGTACCACAGTACCACAGTACCACAGTTCAACAGTACCACAGTACCACAGTTCAACAGTACCACAGTACCACAGTACCACAGTACCACAGTACCACAGTTCAACAGTACCACAGTACCACAGTTCAACAGTACCACAGTACCACAGTTCAACAGTACAGTACAGTACCACAGTTCAACAGTACACACAGTTCAACAGTACCACAGTACCACAGTCCACAGTACCACAGTTCAACAGTACCACAGTACCACAGTACCACAGTTCAACAGTACCACAGTACCACAGTTCAACAGTACCACAGTACAGTTCAACAGTACCACAGTACCACAGTTCAACAGTAACAGTACCACAGTCAACCACAGTACCACAGTTCAACAGTAACAGTACCACAGTACCACAGTTCAACAGTACCACAGTACCACAGTTCAACAGTACCACAGTACCACAGTACAACAGTACCACAGTTCAACAGTACAACAGTACCACAGTACAACAGTACAACAGTACCACAGTTCAACAGTACCACAGTCCACAGTTCAACAGTTCAACAGTACCACAGTACCACAGTACCACAGTACCACAGTACCACAGTACCACAGTTCAACAGTACACAGTACAACAGTACAACAGTACAACAGTACCACAGTACCACAGTTCAACAGTACCACAGTACCACAGTTCAACAGTACCACAGTACAACAGTACCACAGTACCACACCACAGTACAGTACCACAGTACCACAGTTCAACAGTACCACAGTACCACAGTTCAACAGTACCACAGTTCAACAGTACCACAGTACCACAGTACCACAACAGTACAACAGTACCACACAGTACCACAGTTCAACAGTACAACAGTACCACAGTACCACAGTTCAACAGTACCAGTACCACAGTACCACAGTTCAACAGTACCACAGTACCACAGTTCAACAGTCAACAGTACCACAGTACCACAGTACCACAACAGTTCAACCACAGTTCAACAGTACCACAGTACCACAGTTCAACAGTACCACAGTACCACAGTACCACAGTACCACAGTACCACAGTACCACAGTTAACAGTACCACAGTTCAACAGTACCACAGTTCAACAGTCAACAGTACCACAGTACCACAGTTCAACAGTACAACAGTTCAACAGTACAACAGTACCACAGTACCACAGTACCACAGTACCACAGTTCAACAGTACCACAGTACCACAGTTCAACAGTACCACAGTACCACAGTACCACAGTACCACAGTACCACAGTACCACAGTACCACAGTACCACAGTTCAACAGTACCACAGTACAACAGTACCACAGTTCAACAGTACCACAGTACCACAGTACCACAGTTCAACAGTACCACAGTTCAACAGTACCACAGTACCACAGTTCAACAGTACCACAGTACCACAGTACCACAGTACAGTAGTACCCACAGTACAACAGTACCACAGTACCCACCACAGTACAACAGTACCAACAGTTCAACAGTACCACAGTACCACAGTTCAACAGTACCACAGTTCAACAGTACAACAGTACCACAGTTCAACAGTACCACAGTACCACAGTACCACAGTTCAACAGTACCACAGTACCACAGTACCACAGTTCAACAGTACCACAGTACCACAGTACCACAGTTCAACAGTACCACAGTACCACAGTTCAACAGTACCACAGTACCACAGTACCACAGTTCAACAGTACCACAGTACCACACCACAGTTACCACAGTACCACAGTACCACAGTACCACACCACAGTACCACAGTACCACAGTACCACAGTTCAACAGTACCACAGTACCACAGTACCACAGTACCACAGTACAACAGTACCACAGTTCAACAGTACCACAGTACCACAGTACCACAGTTCAACAGTACAACAATACCACAGTACCACAGTACCACAGTACCACAGTTCAACAGTACCACAGTACCACAGTTCAACAGTACCACAGTACCACAGTTCAACAGTACCACAGTACCACAGTTCAACAGTACCACAGTACCACAGTACAACAGTACCACAGTTCAACAGTACCACAGTACCACAGTACCACAGTTCAACAGTACAACAGTACCACAGTACCACAGTACCACAGTTCAACAGTACCACAGTACCACAGTACCACAGTTCAACAGTACCACAGTACCACAGTACCACAGTTCAACAGTACCACAGTACCACAGTACCACAGTACCACAGTACAACAGTACCACAGTACCACAGTACAACAGTACCACAGTACCACAGTTCAACAGTACCACAGTACCACAGTACCACAGTACCACAGTACCACAGTACCACACAGTTCAACAGTACCACAGTACAACAGTACAGTTCAACAGTACCACAGTTCAACAGTACCACAGTTCAACAGTACCACAACAGTACCACAGTACCACAGTACAACAGTACCACCACAGTTCAACAGTACCACAGTACCACAGTCAACAGTACCACCACAGTACCACAGTACCACAGTTCAACAGTACCACAGTACCACAGTACAACAGTACCACAGTACCACAGTTCAACAGTACCACAGTACCACAGTTCAACAGTACCACAGTACAACAGTACCACAGTACCACAGTACCACAGTACCACAGTTCAACAGTACCACAGTTCAACAGTACCACAGTACCACAGTACCACAGTACCACAGTTCAACAGTACCACAGTACCACAGTACCACAGTACCACAGTTCAACAGTACCACAGTACCACAGTTCAACAGTACCACAGTACCACAGTACAGTACCACAGTACCACAGTTCAACAGTACCACAGTACCACAGTACCACAGTTCAACAGTACAACAGTACCACAGTTCAACAGTACCACAGTACCACAGTACCACAGTCAACAGTACCACAGTCAACAGTACCACAGTACCACCACAGTACCACAGTTCAACAGTACCACAGTACCACAGTACCACAGTACCACAGTTCACAGTACCACAGTACCACAGTACCACAGTACCACAGTACAGTACCACAGTTCAACAGTACCACAGTACCACAGTTCAACAGTACCACAGTACAACAGTACCACAGTACCACAGTTCAACAGTACCACAGTACCACAGTACAACAGTACCACAGTACAACAATACCACAGTACCACAGTACCACAGTACCACAGTTCAACAGTACCACAGTACCACAGTTCAACAGTACCACAGTACCACAGTACCACACCACAGTTCAACAGTACAACAGTACCACAGTTCAACAGTACCACAGTACCACAGTTCAACAGTACCACAGTACCACAGTACCACAGTTCAACAGTACCACAGTACCACAGTACCACAGTACCACAGTTCAACAGTACAACAGTACCACAGTACCACAGTACCACAGTACCACAGTCAACAGTACAACAGTACAACAGTACCACAGTTCAACAGTACCACAGTACCACACAGTACCACAGTTCAACAGTACCACAGTTCAACAGTACCACAGTTCACAGTACCACAGTACCAACAGTACAACAGTACCACAGTACCACAGTACCACAGTACCAACAGTACCACAGTACCACAGTTCAACAGTACCACACCACAGTACAACAGTACCACAGTTCAACAGTACCACAGTTCAACAGTACCACAGTACCACAGTTCAACAGTACCACAGTACAACAGTACCACAGTACCACAGTACCACAGTACCACAGTACCACAGTACCACCACAGTCAACAGTCAACAGTACCACAGTTCAACAGTACCACAGTACCACAGTACCACAGTACCACAGTTCAACAGTACAACAGTACCACAGTACCACAGTTCAACAGTACAACAGTACAACAGTACCACAGTACCACAGTACCACAGTTCAACAGTACCACAGTACCACAGTTCAACAGTACAACAGTACCACAGTACCACAGTACCACAGTTCAACAGTACCACAGTACCACAGTACCACAGTACCACAGTTCAACAGTACCACAGTACCACAGTACCACAGTTCAACAGTACCACAGTACCACAGTACCAACAGTACCACAGTACCACAGTTCCACAGTTCAACAGTACCACAGTACCACAGTACCACAGTTCAACAGTACCACAGTACCACAGTACCACAGTTCAACAGTACCACAGTACCACAGTACCACAGTTCAACAGTACCACAGTACCACAGTACCACAGTACCACAGTTCAACAGTACCACAGTTCAACAGTACCACAGTACAACAGTACAACAGTACCACAGTACCACAGTACCACAGTACCACAGTACCACAGTTCAACAGTTCAACAGTACCACCACAGTACCACAGTTCAACAACAGTACCACAGTACAACAGTACCACAGTACCACAGTTCAACAGTACCACAGTACCACAGTACCACAGTTCAACACCACAGTACCACAGTTCAACAGTACCACAGTACCACAGTACCACAGTACAGTTCAACAACAGTACAACAGTACCACAGTTCAACAGTACCACAGTACCACAGTACCACAGTTCAACAGTACCACAGTACCACAGTTCAACAGTACCACAGTACCACAGTACCACAGTACCACAGTACCACAGTACCACAGTTCAACAGTACAACAGTACAACAGTACCACAGTTCAACAGTACAGTACCACAGTACCACAGTTACCACAGTACACAGTACCACAGTACCACAGTTCAACAGTACAGTACCACAGTACCACAGTTCAACAGTACACAGTACCACAGTACCACAGTACCACAGTACCACAGTACAACAGTACCACAGTTCACAGTCAACAGTACCACAGTACAACAGTACCACAGTTCAACAGTACCACAGTACCACAGTACCACAGTACAACAGTTCAACAGTACCACAGTACCACAGTACCACAGTACCACAGTACAACAGTACCACAGTACCACAGTACCACAGTTCAACAGTACCACAGTACCACAGTACCACAGTTCAACAGTACCACAGTACCACAGTACCACAGTTCAACAGTACCACAGTACCACAGTTCAACAGTTCAACAGTACCACAGTACCACAGTACCACAGTTCAACAGTACCACAGTACCACAGTACCACAGTACCACAGTTCAACAGTACAGTACCACAGTACCACAGTACCACAGTTCAACAGTACCACAGTACCACAGTACCACAGTACCACAGTACCACAGTACCACAGTTCAACAGTACCACAGTACCACAGTACCACAGTTCAACAGTACCACAGTACCACAGTACCACAGTTCAACAGTACCACAGTTCCACAGTAACAGTACCACAGTACCACAGTACCACAGTTCAACAGTACCACAGTTCAACAGTAACAGTACCACAGTACCACAGTTCAACAGTACCACAGTACCACAGTACCACAGTTCAACAGTACCACAGTACAACAGTACCACAGTACAACAGTACCACAGTACCACAGTACCACAGTTCAACAGTACCACAGTACCACAGTTCAACAGTACCACAGTACCACAGTACCACAGTTCAACAGTACCACAGTACCACAGTACCACAGTACCACAGTTCAACAGTACCACAGTACCACAGTTCAACAGTACCACAGTACCACAGTACCAACAGTACCACAGTACCACAGTACCACAGTACCACAGTACACACAGTACCACAGTTACAACAGTACAACAGTACCACAGTACCACAGTTCAACAGTACCACAGTACCACAGTACCACAGTACCACAGTACAACAGTACCACAGTACCACAGTTCAACAGTACCACAGTACCACAGTTCAACAGTACCACAGTACCACAGTACCACAGTTCAACAGTACCACAGTACCACAGTACCACAGTTCAACAGTACAACAGTACCACAGTACCACAGTACCACAGTACCACAGTACAACAGTACCACAGTACCACAGTACACACAGTACAACAGTACCACAGTTCAACAGTACCACAGTTCAACAGTACCACAGTACCACAGTACACAGTACAACAGTACCACAGTCAACAGTACCACAACAGTACCACAGTACCACAGTACCACAGTACCACAGTACCACAGTACCACCACAGTACAACAGTACCACAACAGTACCACAGTACCACAGTTCAACAGTACCACAGTACCACAACAGTACCACAGTTCAACAGTACCACAGTACCACAGTACCACAGTACCACAGTTCAACAGTACCACAGTACCACAGTACCACAGTACAACAGTACCACAGTACCACAGTTCAACAGTACCACAGTACCACAGTACCACAGTTCAACAGTACCACAGTACCACAGTACCACAGTTCAACAGTACCACAGTACCACAGTCAACAGTACCACAGTACCACAGTTCAACAGTACCACAGTACCACAGTACCACAGTTCAACAGTACCACAGTACCACAGTACCACCACAGTACCACAGTACCACAGTACCACAGTACCACAGTTCAACAGTAACAGTACCACAGTACCACAGTACCACAGTTCAACAGTACCACAGTACCACAGTACCACAGTACCACAGTACCACAGTTCAACAGTACCACAGTACCACAGTTCAACAGTACAACAGTACCACAGTACAACAGTACCACAGTACCACAGTACCACAGTACCACAGTTCAACAGTACCACAGTACCACAGTACCACAGTTCAACAGTACCACAGTACCACAGTACAACACCACAGTTCAACAGTACCACAGTACCACAGTACCACAGTTCAACAGTACCACAGTACCACAGTACCACAGTACCACAGTACCACAGTACCACAGTACCACAGTACCACAGTTCACAGTACCACAGTACCACAGTACCACAGTACACAGTACCACAGTTCCACAGTACCACAGTACCACAGTACCACAGTACCACAGTACAACAGTACAACAGTACCACAGTACCACAGTACCACAGTACCACAGTTCAACAGTACCACAGTCAACAGTCACAGTACCACAGTACCACAGTTTCAACAGTACCACAGTACCACAGTACCACAGTTCAACAGTACCACAGTACCACAGTTACCACAGTACAACAGTACCACAGTACAACAGTACCACCACAGTTCCACAGTACCACAGTACCACAGTACCACAGTTCAACAGTACCACAGTACCACAGTACCACAGTACAACAGTACCACAGTACCACAGTACCACAGTACCACAGTTCAACAGTACCACAGTTCAACAGTACCACAGTACCACAGTACCACAGTTCAACAGTACAACAGTACCACAGTACCACAGTACCACAGTACCACAGTACAACAGTACCACAGTTCAACAGTACCACAGTACCACAGTACCACAGTACCACAGTTCAACAGTACCACAGTACCACAGTTCAACAGTACCACAGTACCACAGTACCACAGTACAACAGTACCACAGTTCAACAGTACCACAGTACCACAGTTCAACAGTACCACAGTACCACAGTACCACAGTTCAACAACAGTACTACAGTTCACAGTACCACAGTACCACAGTTCAACAGTACCACAGTTCAACAGTACCACAGTTCAACAGTACCACAGTACCACAGTTCCACAGTACCACAGTACCACAGTTACCACAGTACCACAGTTCAACAGTACCACAGTACCACAGTTCAACAGTACCACAGTTCAACAGTACCACAGTACCACAGTACCACCAACAGTACCACAGTACCACAGTTCAACAGTACCACAGTACCACAGTACAACAGTACCACAGTACCACAGTACCACAGTTCAACAGTACCACAGTACAACAGTACCACAGTACCACAGTACCACAGTTCAACAGTACCACAGTACCACAGTTCAACAGTACCACAGTACCACAGTTCAACAGTACCACAGTACCACAGTACCACAGTTCAACAGTACCACAGTACCACAGTACCACAGTACCACAGTTCAACAGTACCACAGTACCACAGTACCACAGTTCCACAGTACCACAGTACCACAGTTCAACAGTACCACAGTACCACAGTTCAACAGTACCACAGTACCACAGTACCACAGTACCACAGTACCACAGTTCCACAGTACCACAGTACAACAGTACCACAGTTCAACAGTACCACAGTACCACAGTACCACAGTACCACAGTTCAACAGTACCACAGTACCACAGTACCACAGTTCAACAGTACCACAGTACCACAGTACCACAGTACCACAGTACCACAGTACCACAGTACCACAGTTCAACAGTACAACAGTACAACAGTACCACAGTTCAACAGTACCACAGTACCACAGTACAACAGTACCACAGTACCACAGTTCAACAGTACCACAGTACCACAGTTCAACAGTACCACAGTTCAACAGTACCACAGTACAACAGTACCACAGTTCAACAGTACAACAGTACCACAGTACCACAGTACAACAGTACCACAGTACCACAGTTCAACAGTACAACAGTACCACAGTACCACAGTACCACAGTTCAACAGTACCACAGTACCACAGTACCACAGTACCACAGTACCACAGTACCACAGTTCAACCACACCACAGTACCACAGTACCACCACAGTTCAACAGTACCACAGTACCACAGTACCACAGTTCAACAGTACCACAGTACCACAGTTCAACAGTACCACAGTACAACAGTACCACAGTACCACAGTACCACAGTACCACAGTACTTCAACAGTACCACAGTTCAACAGTACAACAGTACCACAGTACCACAGTACCACAGTACCACAGTTCAACAGTACCACAGTACCACAGTACCACAGTTCAACAGTACCACAGTACAACAGTACCACAGTTCCACAGTACCACAGTACCACAGTTCAACAGTACCACAGTACCACAGTTCAACAGTACCACAGTACCACAGTTCAACAGTACCACAGTACCACAGTACCACAGTTCAACAGTACCACAGTACCACAGTTCAACAGTACCACAGTACCACAGTTCAACAGTACCACAGTTCAACAGTACCACAGTACCACAGTTCAACAGTACCACAGTACCACAGTACCACAGTTCAACAGTACCACAGTACCACAGTACCACAGTACCACAGTACCACAGTACCACAGTACAACAGTACCACAGTACCACAGTACCACAGTTCCACAGTACCACAGTACCACAGTACCACAGTACAACAGTCAACAGTACCACAGTACCACAGTACCACAGTTCAACAGTACCACAGTACCACAGTTCAACAGTACCACAGTACCACAGTACCACAGTACCACAGTTCAACAGTACCACAGTACCACAGTTCAACAGTACCACAGTACCACAGTACAACAGTACCACAGTTCAACAGTACCACAGTACCACAGTACCACAGTACAACAGTACAACAGTACAACCACAGTTCAACAGTACCACAGTACCACAGTACCACAGTTCAACAGTACCACAGTACCACACAGTACCACAGTACCACAGTACCACAGTTCAACAGTACCACAGTACCACAGTTCAACAGTACCACAACAGTACCACAGTACCACAGTTCAACAGTACCACAGTACCACAGTACCACAGTACCACAGTACCACAGTTCAACAGTACCACAGTACAACAGTACCACCACAGTACCACAGTACCACAGTACAACAGTACCACAGTTCAACAGTACCACAGTACCACAGTACCACAGTACCACAGTACAACAGTACCACAGTACCACAGTACCACAGTACCACAGTACCACAGTACCACAGTACAACAGTACCACAGTACCACAGTTCAACAGTACACAGTACAGTACCACAGTACCACAGTTCAACAGTACCACAGTACACACAGTACCACAGTACCACAGTACCACAGTACCACAGTTCAACAGTAACAGTACCACAGTACCACAGTTCAACAGTACCACAGTACCACAGTACCACAGTTCAACAGTACCACAGTACCACAGTACCACAGTTCAACACCACAGTACCACAGTTCAACAGTACCACAGTACCAACAGTACCACAGTTCACACAGTACCACAGTACCACAGTTCAACAGTACCACAGTACCACAGTACCAACAGTACCACAGTACCACAGTACAACAGTTCAACAGTACACAGTACCACAGTTCAACAGTACCACAGTACAACAGTACCACAGTACCACAGTACAACAGTACCACAGTACCACAGTTCACAGTACCACAGTTCAACAGTACAACAGTACCACAGTACCACAGTACCACAGTACCAACAGTACCACAGTACCACAGTACCACAGTACCACAGTACCACAGTACCACAGTACCACAGTACCACAGTTCAACAGTACCACAGTACCACACAGTACCACAGTACCACAGTTCCACAGTACCACAGTACCACAGTACCACAGTCAACAGTAACAGTACCACAGTACCACAGTTCAACAGTACCACAGTACCACAGTACCACAGTACCACAGTACCACAGTTCAACAGTACCACAGTACCACAGTACCACAGTTCACAGTACCACAGTACAACAGTACCACAGTTCAACAGTACCACAGTACCACAGTACCACAGTTCAACAGTACCACAGTACCACAGTACCACAGTACCACAGTACCACAGTTCAACAGTACAGTACCACAGTACCACAGTACCACAGTACCACAGTACCACAGTACCACAGTTCAACAGTACCACAGTACCACAGTACCACAGTTCAACAGTACCACAGTTCAACAGTACCACAGTACCACAGTTCAACAGTACCACAGTTCAACAGTACCACAGTACCACAGTTCACAGTACCACAGTACCACAGTTACCACAACCACAGTACCAACAGTACCAACAGTACCACAGTACCACAGTTCAACAGTACCACAGTACCACAGTACCACAGTACCACAGTACCACAGTACCACAGTACCACAGTACCACAGTTCAACAGTACCACAGTACCACAGTACCACAGTTCAACAGTACCACAGTACCACAGTACCACAGTTCAACAGTACCACAGTACCACAGTACCACAGTACCACAGTACAACAGTACCACAGTACAACAGTACCACAGTACCACAGTACCACAGTACCACAGTTCACAGTACCACAGTTCACAGTACCACAGTTCCACAGTTCAACAGTACCACAGTACCACAGTACCACAGTTCAACAGTACAACAGTACCACAGTACCACAGTACCACAGTTCACCACAGTACCACAGTACCACAGTACCACAGTTCAACAGTACCACAGTTCAACAGTACCACAGTACCACAGTACCACAGTACCACAGTTCAACAGTACCACAGTACCACAGTACAACAGTACCACAGTTCAACAGTACCACAGTACCACAGTACCACAGTACCACAGTACCACAGTTCAACAGTACCAGTACCACAGTACCACAGTACCACAGTACCACAGTTCACAGTACCACAGTACCACAGTTCAACAGTACCACCACAGTTCCACAGTACCACAGTACCACAGTACCACAGTACCACAGTTCAACAGTACCACAGTACCACAGTACCACAGTTCAACAGTACCACAGTACAGTACCACAGTTCAACAGTACCACAGTACCACAGTACCACAGTACAACAGTACCACAGTACCACAGTACCACCCACAGTACCACAGTACCACAGTTCAACAGTACCACAGTTCAACAGTACCACAGTACCACAGTACAACAGTACCACAGTTCAACAGTACCACAGTAACACAGTACCACAGTACCACAGTACCACAGTTCACCACACAGTTCAACAGTACCACAGTACCACAGTACCACAGTTCACAGTACCACAGTACCACAGTTCAACAGTACCACAGTACCACAGTACCACAGTACAGTACACAGTACCACAGTTCAACAATACCACAGTACCACAGTACAACAGTACCACAGTTCAACAGTACCACAGTTCAACAGTACCACAGTACCACAGTTCAACAGTACAACAGTTCAACAGTACCACAGTACCACAGTTCAACAGTACCACAGTACAACAGGGAGGGTACACAGTACAACAGTACCACAGTTCAACAGTACCACAGTACCACAGTAGGGTACAGTACAGTACCACAGTACCACAGTTCAACAGTACCACAGTTCAACAGTACCACAGTTCAACAGTACCACAGTACCACAGTACCACAGTACCACAGTACCACAGTACCACAGTACCACAGTTCAACAGTACCACAGTACCACAGTACCACAGTTCAACAGTACCACAGTACCACAGTACCACAGTTCAACAGTACCACAGTACCACAGTACCACAGTTCAACAGTACCACAGTACCACAGTACAACAGTACCACAGTACCACAGTACAACAGTACCACAGTACAACAGTACCACAGTATCACAGTACCACAGTACCACAGTACCACAGGACCACCATCTATTTCATGAAGTAAACTAACAGTAAACTAACAGACTACCAGCCACGGAGGGGGGGTACAGCAGGGAGGGTACAACACGGAGGGTACAACAGGGAGGGTACAGTAGGGAGGGTACAACAGGGAGGGTACAGCAGGGAGGGTACAGCAGGGAGGGTACAACAGGGAGGGTACAACAGGGAGGGTACAACAGGGAGGGTACAGCAGGGAGGGTACAGTAGGGAGGGTACAGCAGGGAGGGTACAGTAGGGAGGGTACAGCAGGGAGGGTACAGCAGGGAGGGTACAGTAGGGAGGGTACAGTAGGAGGGTACAACAGGGAGGGTAAAGTAGGAGGGGGAGGGTACAGCAGGGAGGGTACAGTAGGGAGGGTACAACAGGGAGGGTACAGTAGGGAGGGTAGGAAACAGGGAGGGCACAGTAGGGAGGGTAAACAGGGAGGGTACAGTAGGGAGGGTACAACAGGGAGGGTACAACAGGGAGGGTACAGTAGGGAGGGTACAACAGGGAGGGTACAGTAGGGAGGGTACAACAGGGAGGTACAGTACAGTAGGGAGGGTACAACAGGGAGGGTACAGTAGGGAGGGTACAGTAGGGAGGGTACAGTAGGGAGGGTACAGTAGGGAGGGTACAACAGTAGGGAGAACAGTACAACAGGGAGGGTACAGCAGGGAGGGTACAGTAGGGAGGGTACAACAGGGAGGGTACAGTAGGGAGGGTACAACAGGGAGGGTACAGTAGGGAGGGTACAGTAGGGAGGGTACAACAGGGAGGGTACAGCAGGGAGGTACAACAGGGGGAGGGTACAGCAGGGAGGGTACAGCAGGGAGGGTACAACAGGGAGGTACAACAGGGAGGGTACAGTAGGGAGGGTACAGTAGGGAGGTACAACAGGGAGGGTACAGCAGGGAGGGTACAACAGGGAGGTACAACAGGGAGGGTACATTTAAAAAAAATGTTTTAATTCAAAAATAAAAATATTAAATATGAATATATTAAAATATGTTTTCACTGCATCAGCAGTAGCGTACACAGACCTATACAGCCTTCTTCAGTGTATAGACACAAATCTTTTTCATTCAAAACAACATTTTGTAGGGAACACAGGCGATAAACCGATGAGCAGTCGGTTCTTCTAATCAGGGATGTGGGTTCTCTGGTCTACCTGTAGACCAGTTAGTTACAGAGAAAGCCGTAACGTCTGATGCAGTGAAAGAAAGAAAAAAACGCCACATCTTTTTGAGTGAGGACCCATCACACCTTTTAATCATCTGAATTCACACGTTTTACACATCAGTCAAGCTTCTGGAAAAGTGCGACGGCCTTTTCTGAACATACGTAGAGAACCAACCAATTGTTTAATTGTTTAATTGTGATGAATATCTGTCTCTGTCTTGGAAATGTTTTTCAACAACAAAATATCTAAGAAAAAAAACAACAACTTGCATATCAGAGAAAAGGATCAAATGACCTTTAGATACAAGCAAAACAACATGACACGTGTTCGTGAGAATGGGCCAGGTAAAGAAAGCTGTTACTTTAGCCATAATCTCTCTCCAACATAGCTATTATGTCTGCCAGCAAACTGCTGTCCACAATATAGTGAATCAGTTGAAATACTAATGTTACTGTTACCAGCCACATGGTGGCAGTGTTAGTTTGTCAGAGAGATGGGTCATGGCAGTGGAAAGAGAGAGATGGTAAGGAGAGGAGAGGAAGGAGAGAGAGAGAGAGAGAGAGAGAGGACCGAGAGCAAGAGGGATAGAGAGAGAGAGGGATAGAGAGAGAGAGGGATAGAGAGAGAGAGGGATAGAGAGAGAGAGAGAGAGAGAGAGATAGAGAGAGAGAGGACCGAGAGCGAGAGGGATAGAGAGAGAGGGATAGAGAGAGAGAGGGAGGGATAGAGAGAGAGAGGGATAGAGAGAGAGGACCGAGAGCGAGAGGGATAGAGAACGAGAGGAATAGAGAGAGAGAGGACCGAGAGCGAGAGGGATAGAGAGAGAGGGATAGAGAGAGAGGGATAGAGAGAGAGAGAGAGAGAGAGAGGGAGAGAGAGGAGGAGAGGGATAGAGAGAGAGGGAGAGAGAGAGGGATAGAGAGAGAGAGAGAGAGAGAGGGAGAGAGAGAGGGAGAGAGAGAGAGAGAGAGGACCGAGAGCGAGAGGGATAGAGGAGGGAGAGAGAGGGAGAGAGAGGAGAGAGAGAGAGAGAGAGGGAGAGAGAGACAGAGGGAGAGAGAGAGAGAGGGAGAGACAGAGGGATAGAGAGAGCGAGAGGGATTAAAGTGGAAGTAATTACACTGTAACAAATAGAGTTAACTGTAGATATAGTTAGACTATAAGTGGTCCTTATTAACAAAAGTGGAATGTGTAAGTTAACTGTAACCCATAGTTACTATAACAAATAGTGTAGTTAACTGTAACCCATAGTTACTATAACAAATAGTGTAGTTAACTGTAACCCATAGTTACTATAATAACTACATGTACCTGGTAGTAATTGCGGAACCAATGCTCGTTACCAATGCTGGTTACCAATGCTGGTTACCAATACTGACTGGGTTACGTCCCACTGACTGGGTTACGTCCCACTGACTGGGTTACGTCCCAGTGACTGGGTTACGTCCCACTGACTGGGTTACGTCCCACTGACTGGGTTGCGTCCCACTGACTGGGTTACATCCCACTTACTGGGTTACGTCCCACTGACTGGGTTACGTCCCACTGACTGGGTTACACCCCACTGACTGGGTTACATCCCACTGACTGGGTTACGTCCCACTGACTGGGTTGCGTCCCACTGACTGGGTTGCGTCCCACTGACTGGGTTACACCCCACTGACTGGGTTACACCCCACTGACTGGGTTGCACCCCACTGACTGGGTTACGTCCCACTGACTGGGTTACGTTCCACTGACTGGGTTGACGTTACCCACTGACTGGGTCCCACTGACGTTCCCACTGACTGGGTTACGTCCCACTGACTGGGTTGCGTCCCACTGACTGGGTTACGTCCCACTGACTGGGTTACGTCCCACTGACTGGGTTACGTCCCACTGACTGGGTTACGCCCCACTGACTGGGTTACACCCCACTGACTGGGTTACGCCCCACTGACTGGGTTACGTTACACCCCACTGACTGGGTTACGTCCCACTGACTGGGTTACATCCCACGACTGGGTTACCCACTGACTGGGGTTACATCCCACTGACTGGGTTACGTTTCCCACTGACTGGGTTACGTCCCACTGACTGGTTACGTCCCACTGACTGGGTTACGTCCCACTGACTGGGTACCCATCCTGATAAAGGGTTAATTACCCACTGACTGGGTTACATCCCACTGACTGGGTTACGTCCCACTGACTGGGTTACGTCCCACTGACAGTTACCCATCCTGATAAAGGGTTACCCCACTGGCTGGGTTACATCCCACTGACTGGGTTACGTCCCACTGACTGGGTTACACCCCACTGACTGGTTACATCCCACTGACTGGGTTAATCCCACTGACTGGGTTACTACCCCCAGGGACGTGGAAAAACAAAAACTATTTCAAAGCATTGTACATGTAATGTAATTACTAGGGATTTAGCTCGTTAAAATAAAGTGTAAAAGATTTGAGGATTAATTACTTGTAATGAATGTGTACAGTACACTACCCATCCTGATAAAGGGTTAATTACTTCTAATGAATGTGTACAGTACACTACCCATCCTGATAAAGGGTTAATTACTTCTAATGAATGTGTACAGTACACTACCCATCCTGATAAAGGGTTAATTACTTCTAATGAATGTGTACAGTACACTACCCATCCTGATAAAGGGTTAATTACTTGTAATGAATGTGTACAGTACACTACCCATCCTGATAAAGGGTTAATTACTTGTAATGAATGTGTACAGTACACTACCCATCCTGATAAAGGGTTAATTACTTGTAATGAATGTGTACAGTACACTACCCATCCTGATAAAGGGTTAATTACTTGTAATGAATGTGTACAGTACACTACCCATCCTGATAAAGGGTTAATTACTTCTAATGAATGTGTACAGTACACTACCCATCCTGATAAAGGGTTAATTACTTGTAATGAATGTGTACAGTACACTACCCATCCTGATAAAGGGTTAATTACTTGTAATGAATGTGTACAGTACACTACCCATCCTGATAAAGGGTTAATTACTTCTAATGAATGTGTACAGTACACTACCCATCCTGATAAAGGGTTAATTACTTCTAATGAATGTGTACAGTACACTACCCATCCTGATAACATGGCCCTCATTTTAAATCTGGAAGTTTCACCTCATTTCACAATAAGGTGCAGAAATCAAGTAAACCTTCCAAAAGATTTAAAACAGTATCTTAACTAAATATCCTCAATAATGATTGTCACGTTACCCCTACCAACATGTACAAATTACCTCAACTAACCCGTACCCCCGCACATGGACTCGGTAGCGGCTCTCCATGTATATAGTCTCATTACTAACCTGTACCCCCGCACATTGACTCGGTACCAGTACCCCTGTATATAGTCTCATTACTAACCTGTACCCCTGCACATTGACTCGGTATCGGCTCTCCCTGTATATAGCCTCATTACTAACCTGTACCCCTGCACATTGACTCTGTACCAGTACCCCCTGTATATAGCCTCATTACTAACCTGTACCCCCGCACATTGACTCGGTACCAGTACCCCCTGTATATAGTCTCATTACTAACCTGTACCCCTGCACATTGACTCGGTATCGGCTCTCCCTGTATATAGCCTCATTACTAACCTGTACCCCCGCACATTGACTCGGTACCAGTACCCCCTGTATATAGTCTCATTACTAACCTGTACCCCTGCACATTGACTCGGTATCGGCTCTCCCTGTATATAGTCTCATTACTAACCTGTACCCCTGCACATTGACTCGGTACCGGTACCACCTGTATATAGTCTCATTACTAACCTGTACCCCCGCACATTGACTTGGTATCGGCTCTCCCTGTATATAGCCTCATTACTAACCTGTACCCCCGCACATTGACTCGGTACCAGTACCCCCTGTATATAGTCTCATTACTAACCTGTACCCCTGCACATTGACTCGGTATCGGCTCTCCCTGTATATAGCCTCATTACTAACCTGTACCCCTGCACATTGACTCTGTACCAGTACCCCCTGTATATAGCCTCATTACTAACCTGTACCCCCGCACATTGACTCGGTACCAGTACCCCCTGTATATAGTCTCATTACTAACCTGTACCCCTGCACATTGACTCGGTACCAGTACCCCCTGAATATAGTCTCATTACTAACCTGTACCCCTGCACATTGACTCGGTATCGGCTATCCATGTATATAGTCTCATTACTAACCTGTACCCCCGCACATTGACTCGGTACCGGTACCCCTGTATATAGTCTCATTACTAACCTGTACCCCTGCACATTGACTCGGTATCGGCTCTCACCTGTATATAGTCTCATTACTAACCTGTACCCCTGCACATTGACCCCTCATTGGTACCGGTACCACCTGTATATAGTCTCATTACTAACCTGTACCCCGCACATTGACTCGGTATCGGCTCTCACCTGTATATAGCCTCATTACTAACCTGTACCCCGCACATTGACTCGGTACCAGTACCCCCTGTATATAGTCTCATTACTAACCTGTACCCCTGCACATTGACTCGGTATCGGCTCTCCCTGTATATAGCCTCATTACTAACCTGTACCCCCGCACATTGACTCGGTACCAGTACCCCCTGTATATAGTCTCATTACTAACCTGTACCCCTGCACATTGACTCGGTATCGGCTCCCCTGTATATAGTCTCATTACTAACCTGTACCCCTGCACATTGACTCGGTACCAGTACCACCTGTATATAGTCTCATTACTAACCTGTACCCCTGCACATTGACTACCGGTATCGGCTCTCCTGTATATAGCCTCATTACTAACCTGTACCCCTGCACATTGACTCGGTACCAGTACCCCTGTATATAGTCTCATTACTAACCTGTACCCCTGCACATTGACTCGGTATCGGCTCTCCTGTATATAGTCTCATTACTAACCTGTACCCCTGCACATTGACTCGGTACCAGTACCCCCTGTATATAGTCTCATTACTAACCTGTACCCCTGCACATTGACTCGGTACCAGTACCCCTGTATATAGTCTCATTACTAACCTGTACCCCTGCACATTGACTCGGTACCAGTACCACCTGTATATAGTCTCATTACTAACCTGTACCCCTGCACATTGACTCGGTACCAGGCCCCTGTATATAGCCTCATTACTAACCTGTACCCCTGCACATTGACTCGGTACCAGTACCCCTGTATATAGTCTCATTACTAACCTGTACCCCTGCACATTGACTCGGTACCGGCTCCCCTGTATATAGTCTCATTACTAACCTGTACCCCTGCACATTGACTCGGTACCGGTACCACCTGTATATAGTCTCATTACTAACCTGTACCCCTGCACATTGACTCGGTACCAGTACCACCTGTATATAGTCTCATTACTAACCTGTACCCTGCACATTGACTCGGTACCGGTACCACCTGTATATAGTCTCATTACTAACCTGTACCCCTCCACATTGACTCGGTACCGGTACCACCTGTATATAGTCTCATTACTAACCTGTACCCCCGCACATTGACTCGGTACCGGTACCACCTGTATATAGTCTCATTACTAACCTGTACCCCTGCACATTGACTCGGTACCAGTACCCCTGTATATAGTCTCATTACTAACCTGTACCCCTGCACATTGACTCGGTATCGGTACCCCCTGTATATAGCCTCATTACTAACCTGTACCCCTGCACATTGACTCGGTACCAGTACCCCCTGTATATAGTCTCATTACTAACCTGTACCCCTGCACATTGACTCGGTACCAGTACCCCCTGTATATAGTCTCATTACTAACCTGTACCCCTGCACATTGACTCGGTACCAGTACTCATTGTATATAGTCTCATTACTAACCTGTACCCCTGCACATTGACTCGGTACCGGCTCTCCCTGTATATAGTCTCATTACTAACCTGTACCCCCGCACATTGACTCGGTACCAGTACCCCCTGTATATAGTCTCATTACTAACCTGTACCCCTGCACATTGACTCGGTACCGGCTCTCCCTGTATATAGCCTCATTACTAACCTGTACCCCCGCACATTGACTCGGTACCAGTACCCCTGTATATAGTCTCATTACTAACCTGTACCCCTGCACATTGACTCGGTACCGGCTCTCCCTGTATATAGCCTCATTACTAACCTGTACCCCCGCACATTGACTCGGTATCGGCTCTCCCTGTATATAGCCTCATTACTAACCTGTACCCCCGCACATTGACTCGGTACCGGCTCTCCCTGTATATAGTCTCATTACTAACCTGTACCCCTGCACATTGACTCGGTACCGGTACCACCTGTATATAGTCTCATTACTAACCTGTACCCCTGCACATTGACTCGGTACCGGCTCTGCCTGTATATAGTCTCATTACTAACCTGTACCCCCGCACATTGACTCGGTACCAGTACCCCCTGTATATAGTCTCATTACTAACCTGTACCCCTGCACATTGACTCGGTACCGGCTCTGCCTGTATTTAGCCTCATTATTGTTATTTTATTGTGTTACTTTTTATTTCATTTTATTTTCTACTTCAGATTATTTAGTAAATATTTTCTTAACTATTTATTTGAACTGCTTTATTGGTGAAGGGCTTGTATATAATGTCAGTAAGTAACCTGTTGTATTCATCATTTCACTGTAAGGTCTACCTGTTGTATTCAGCATTTCACTGTAAGGTCTACCTGTTGTATTCAGCATTTCACTGTAAGGTCTACTACACCTGTTGTATTCAGCATTTCACTGTAATAGTCTACTACACCTGTTGTATTCAGCATTTCACTGTATAGGTCTACTACACCTGTTGCACATTCAGCATATCACTGTCCACATTAAGGTCTACTACACCTGTTGTATTCAGCATTTCACTGTAAGGTCTACTACACCTGTTGTATTCATTTTATTTTCACTGATTATTTAGGTCTAACTACACCTGTTGTATTCAGCATTTCACTGTAAGGTCTACTACACCTGTTGTATTCAGCATTTCACTGTAAGGTCTACTACACCTGTTGTATTCAGCATTTCACTGTAAGGTCTACTACACCTGTTGTATTCAGCATTTCACTGTAAGGTCTACTACACCTGTTGTATTCAGCATTTCACTGTAAGGTCTACTACACCTGTTGTATTCAGCATTTCACTGTAAGGTCTACTACACCTGTTGCATTCAGCATATCACTGTAAGGTCTACTACACCTGTTGTATTCAGCATTTCACTGTAAGGTCTACTACACCTGTTGTATTCAGCATTTCACTGTGAGGTCTACTACACCTGTTGCATTCAGCATTTCACTGAGGTCTACTACACCTGTTGTATTCAGCATTTCACTGTAAGGTCTACTACACCTGTTGTATTCAGCATTTCACTAAGGTCTACTACACCTGTTGTATTCAGCATTTCTAAGGTCTACTACACCTGTTGTATTCAGCATTTCACTGTAAGGTCTACTACACCTGTTGTATTCAGCATTTCACTGTAAGGTCTACTACACCTGTTGTATTCAGCATTTCACTGTAAGGTCTACTACACCTGTTGTATTCAGCATTTCACTGTAAGGTCTACTATACCTGTTGTATTCAGCATTTCACTGTAAGGTCTACTACACCTGTTGTATTCAGCATTTCACTGTAAGGTCTACTACACCTGTTGTATTCAGCATGTCACTGTGAGGTCTACTACACCTGTTGTATTCAGCATTTCACTGTAAGGTCTACTACACCTGTTGTATTCAGTATTTCCCTGTGAGGTCTACTACACCTGTTGTATTCAGCATTTCACTGTGAGGTCTACTACAACCGTTGTATTCAGCATTTCACTGTAAGGTCTACTACACCTGTTGCATTCAGCATGTCACTGTGAGGTCTACTACACCTGTTGTATTCAGCATTTCACTGTAAGGTCTACTACACCTGTTGTATTCAGCATTTCACTGTGAGGTCTACTACACCTGTTGTATTCAGCATTTCACTGTAAGGTCTACTACACCTGTTGTATTCAGCATTTCACTGTGAGGTCTACTACACCTGTTGTATTCAGCATTTCACTGTAAGGTCTACTACACCTGTTGTATTCAGCATTTCACTGTGAGGTCTACTACACCTGTTGTATTCAGCATTTCACTGTAAGGTCTACTACACCTGTTGTATTCAGCATTTCACTGTTTGGTCTACTACACCTGTTGTATTCAGCATTTCACTGTAAGGTCTACCTGTTGTATTCAGCATTTCACTGTAAGGTCTACTACACCTGTTGTATTCAGCATTTCACTGTGAGGTCTACTACACCTGTTGTATTCAGCATTTCACTGTAAGGTCTACTACACCTGTTGTATTCAGCATTTCACTGTGAGGTCTACTACACCTGTTGTATTCAGCATTTCACTGTAAGGTCTACTACACCTGTTGCATTCAGCATGTCACTGTGAGGTCTACTACACCTGTTGTATTCAGCATTTCACTGTAAGGTCTACTACACCTGTTGTATTCAGCATTTCACTGTAAGGTCTACTACAACTGTTGTATTCAGCATTTCACTGTGAGGTCTACTACACCTGCTGTATTCAGCATTTCACTGTGAGGTCTACTACAACTGTGGTATTCATCATTTCACTGTGAGGTCTACTACAACTGTTGTATTCAGCATGTCACTGTGAGGTCTACTACACCTGTTGTATTCAGCATTTCACTGTAAGGTCTACTACAACTGTTGTATTCAGCATTTCACTGTGAGGTCTACTACACCTGTTGCATTCAGCATGTCACTGTGAGGTCTACTACACCTGTTGTATTCAGCATTTCACTGTAAGGTCTACTACACCTGTTGTATTCAGCATTTCACTGTGAGGTCTACTACACCTGTTATATTCAGCATTTCACTGTAAGGTCTACTACACCTGTTGTATTCAGCATTTCACTGTAGGTCTACTACACCTGTTGCATTCAGCATTTCACTGTAAGGTCTACTACACCTGTTGCATTCAGCATGTCACTGTGAGGTCTACTACACCTGTTGTATTCAGCATTTCACTGTAAGGTCTACTACACCTGTTGTATTCAGCATTTCACTGTGAGGTCTACTACACCTGTTGTATTCAGCATTTCCCTGTAAGGTCTACTACACCTGTTGTATTCAGCATTTCACTGTAAGGTCTACTACACCTGTTGTATTCAGCATTTCACTGTAAGGTCTACTATACCTGTTGTATTCAGCATTTCACTGTAAGGTCTACTACACCTGTTGTATTCAGCATTTCACTGTAAGGTCTACTACACCTGTTGTATTCAGCATGTCACTGTGAGGTCTACTACACCTGTTGTATTCAGCATTTCACTGTAAGGTCTACTACACCTGTTGTATTCAGCATGTCACTGTGAGGTCTACTACACCTGTTGTATTCAGCATTTCACTGTAAGGTCTACTACACCTGTTGTATTCAGCATTTCACTGTGAGGTCTACTACACCTGTTGTATTCAGCATTTCACTGTAAGGTCTACTACACCTGTTGCATTCAGCATGTCACTGTGAGGTCTACTACACCTGTTGTATTCAGCATTTCACTGTAAGGTCTACTACACCTGTTGTATTCAGCATTTCACTGTGAGGTCTACTACACCTGTTGTATTCAGCATTTCACTGTAAGGTCTACTACACCTGTTGTATTCAGCATTTCACTGTGAGGTCTACTACACCTGTTGTATTCAGCATTTCACTGTAAGGTCTACTACACCTGTTGTATTCAGCATTTCCCTGTAAGGTCTACTACACCTGTTGTATTCAGCATTTACCTGTGAGGTCTACTACACCTGTTGTATTCAGCATTTCACTGTAAGGTCTACTACACCTGTTGTATTCAGTATTTCCCTGTGAGGTCTACTACACCTGTTGTATTCAGCATTTCACTGTGAGGTCTACTACAACTGTTGTATTCATCATTTCACTGTGAGGTCTACTACACCTGTTGTATTCAGCATTTCACTGTGAGGTCTACTACACCTGTTGTATTCAGCATTTCACTGTAAGGTCTACTACACCTGTTGTATTCAGCATTTCACTGTAAGGTCTACTACACCTGTTGTATTCAGCATTTCACTGTAAGGTCTACTACAACTGTTGTATTCAGCATTTCACTGTGAGGTCTACTACACCTGTTGCATTCAGCATGTCACTGTGAGGTCTACTACACCTGTTGTATTCAGCATTTCACTGTAAGGTCTACTACACCTGTTGTATTCAGCATTTCACTGTAAGGTCTACTACACCTGTTATATTCAGCATTTCACTGTAAGGTCTACTACACCTGTTGTATTCAGCATTTCACTGTAAGGTCTACTACACCTGTTGCATTCAGCATTTCACTGTAAGGTCTACTACACCTGTTGCATTCAGCATGTCACTGTGAGGTCTACTACACCTGTTGTATTCAGCATTTCACTGTAAGGTCTACTACACCTGTTGTATTCAGCATTTCACTGTAAGGTCTACTACACCTGTTGTATTCAGCATGTCACTGTGAGGTCTACTACACCTGTTGTATTCAGCATTTCACTGTAAGGTCTACTACACCTGTTGTATTCAGCATTTCACTGTGAGGTCTACTACACCTGTTGTATTCAGCATTTCACTGTAAGGTCTACTACACCTGTTGCATTCAGCATGTCACTGTGAGGTCTACTACACCTGTTGTATTCAGCATTTCACTGTAAGGTCTACTACACCTGTTGTATTCAGCATTTCACTGTGAGGTCTACTACACCTGTTGTATTCAGCATTTCACTGTAAGGTCTACTACACCTGTTGTATTCAGCATTTCACTGTGAGGTCTACTACACCTGTTGTATTCAGCATTTCACTGTAAGGTCTACTACACCTGTTGTATTCAGCATTTCCCTGTAAGGTCTACTACACCTGTTGTATTCAGCATTTACCTGTGAGGTCTACTACACCTGTTGTATTCAGCATTTCACTGTAAGGTCTACTACACCTGTTGTATTCAGTATTTCCCTGTGAGGTCTACTACACCTGTTGTATTCAGCATTTCACTGTGAGGTCTACTACAACTGTTGTATTCATCATTTCACTGTGAGGTCTACTACACCTGTTGTATTCAGCATTTCACTGTGAGGTCTACTACACCTGTTGTATTCAGCATTTCACTGTTTGGTCTACTACACCTGTTGTATTCAGCATTTCACTGTAAGGTCTACTACACCTGTTGTATTCAGCATTTCACTGTGAGGTCTACTACACCTGTTGTATTCATCATTTCACTGTAAGGTCTACTACACCTGTTGCATTCAGCATGTCACTGTGAGGTCTACTACACCTGTTGTATTCAGCATTTCACTGTAAGGTCTACTACACCTGTTGTATTCAGCATTTCACTGTAAGGTCTACTACAACTGTTGTATTCAGCATTTCACTGTGAGGTCTACTACACCTGTTGTATTCAGCATTTCACTGTGAGGTCTACTACAACTGGTATTCATCATTTCACTGTGAGGTCTACTACAACTGTTGTATTCAGCATGTCACTGTGAGGTCTACTACACCTTTTGTATTCAGCATTTCACTGTAAGGTCTACTACACCTGTTTTATTCAGCATTTCACTGTGAGGTCTACTACACCTGTTGTATTCAGCATTTCACTGTGAGGTCTACTACACCTGTTGTATTCAGCATTTCACTGTAAGGTCTACTACACCTGTTGTATTCAGCATTTCACTGTAAGGTCTACTACACCTGTTGTATTCAGTATTTCCCTGTGAGGTCTACTACACCTGTTGTATTCAGCATTTCACTGTGAGGTCTACTACAACTGTTGTATTTAGCATTTCACTGTAAGGTCTACTACACCTTTTGTATTCAGCATTTCACTGTAAGGTCTACTACACCTGTTGTATTCAGCATTTCACTGTAAGGTCTACTACACCTGTTGCATTCAGCATTTCACTGTAAGGTCTACTACACCTGTTGCATTCAGCATGTCACTGTGAGGTCTACTACACCTGTTTTATTCAGCATTTCACTGTAAGGTCTACTACACCTGTTGTATTCAGCATTTCACTGTGAGGTCTACTACACCTGTTGTATTCATCATTTCACTGTAAGGTCTACTACACCTGTTGTATTCAGCATTTCACTGTAAGGTCTACTATACCTGTTGTATTCAGCATTTCACTGTAAGGTCTACTACACCTGTTGTATTCAGCATTTCACTGTAAGGTCTACTACACCTGTTGTATTCAGCATTTCACTGTGAGGTCTACTACACCTGTTGTATTCATCATTTCACTGTGAGGTCTACTACACCTGTTGTATTCAGCATTTCACTGTAAGGTCTACTACACCTGTTGTATTCAGCATGTCACTGTGAGGTCTACTACACCTGTTGTATTCAGCATTTCACTGTAAGGTCTACTACACCTGTTGTATTCAGCATTTCACTGTGAGGTCTACTACACCTGTTGTATTCAGCATTTCACTGTAAGGTCTACTACACCTGTTGTTTTCAGCATTTCACTGTAAGGTCTACTACACCTGTTGCATTCAGCATGTCACTGTGAGGTCTACTACACCTGTTGTATTCAGCATTTCACTGTAAGGTCTACTACACCTGTTTATTCAGCATTTCACTGTGAGGTCTACTACACCTGTTGTATTCAGCATTTCACTGTAAGGTCTACTACACCTGTTGTATTCAGCATTTCACTGTGAGGTCTACTACACCTGTTGTATTCAGCATTTCACTGTAAGGTCTACTACACCTGTTGTATTCAGCATTTCCCTGTAAGGTCTACTACACCTGTTGTATTCAGCATTTACCAGGTCTACTACACCTGTTGTATTCAGCATTTCACTGTAAGGTCTACTACACCTGTTATATTCAGTATTTCCTGAGGTCTAACACCTGTTGTATTCAGCATTTCACTGTGAGGTCTACTACAACTGTTGTATTCATCATTTCACTGTGAGGTCTACTACACCTGTTGTATTCAGCATTTCACTGTGAGGTCTACTACACCTGTTGTATTCACCATTTCACTGTAAGGTCTACTACACCTGTTGTATTCAGCATGTCACTGTGAGGTCTACTACACCTGTTGTATTCAGCATTCACTGTTTGGTCTATACACCTGTTGTATTCAGCATTTCACTGTAAGGTCTACTACACCTGTTGTATTCAGCATTTCACTGCAAGGTCTACTACACCTGTTGTATTCAGCATTTCACTGTGAGGTCTACTACACCTGTTGTATTCAGCATTTCACTGTAAGGTCTACTACACCTGTTGTATTCAGCATTTCACTGTGAGGTCTACTACACCTGTTGTATTCAGCATTTCACTGTAAGGTCTACTACACCTGTTGTATTCAGCATTTCCCTGAGGTCTACTACACCTGTTGTATTCAGCATTTCCTGTGAGGTCTACTACACCTGTTGTATTCAGCATTTCACTGTAAGGTCTACTACACCTGTTGTATTCAAACTGGAGGTCTACTACACCTGTTGTATTCAGCATTTCACTGAGGTCTACTACACCTGTTGTATTCATCATTTCACTGTGAGGTCTACTACACCTGTTGTATTCAGCATTTCACTGTTTGGTCTACTACACCTGTTGTATTCAGCATTTCACTGTAAGGTCTACTACACCGTATTCAGCATTTCACTGTAAGGTCTACTACACCTGTTGTATTCAGCATTTCACTGTGAGGTCTACTACACCTGTTGTATTCAGCATTTCACTGTAAGGTCTACTACACCTGTTGCATTCAGCATGTCACTGTGAGGTCTACTACACCTGTTGTATTCAGCATTTCACTGTAAGGTCTACTACACCTGTTGTATTCAGCATTTCACTGTAAGGTCTACTACAACTGTTGTATTCAGCATTTCACTGTGAGGTCTACTACACCTGCTGTATTCAGCATTTCACTGTGAGGTCTACTACAACTGTGGTATTCATCATTTCACTGTGAGGTCTACTACAACTGTTGTATTCAGCATGTCACTGTGAGGTCTACTACACCTGTTGTATTCAGCATTTCACTGTAAGGTCTACTACAACTGTTGTATTCAGCATTTCACTGTGAGGTCTACTACACCTGTTGCATTCAGCATGTCACTGTGAGGTCTACTACACCTGTTGTATTCAGCATTTCACTGTAAGGTCTACTACACCTGTTGTATTCAGCATTTCACTGTAAGGTCTACTACACCTGTTATATTCAGCATTTCACTGTAAGGTCTACTACACCTGTTGTATTCAGCATTTCACTGTAAGGTCTACTACACCTGTTGCATTCAGCATTTCACTGTAAGGTCTACTACACCTGTTGCATTCAGCATGTCACTGTGAGGTCTACTACACCTGTTGTATTCAGCATTTCACTGTAAGGTCTACTACACCTGTTGTATTCAGCATTTCACTGTAAGGTCTACTACAACTGTTGTATTCAGCATTTCACTGTGAGGTCTACTACACCTGCTGTATTCAGCATTTCACTGTGAGGTCTACTACAACTGTGGTATTCATCATTTCACTGTGAGGTCTACTACAACTGTTGTATTCAGCATGTCACTGTGAGGTCTACTACACCTGTTGTATTCAGCATTTCACTGTAAGGTCTACTACAACTGTTGTATTCAGCATTTCACTGTGAGGTCTACTACACCTGTTGCATTCAGCATGTCACTGTGAGGTCTACTACACCTGTTGTATTCAGCATTTCACTGTAAGGTCTACTACACCTGTTGTATTCAGCATTTCACTGTGAGGTCTAACACCTGTTGTATTCAGCATTTCACTGTGAGGTCTACTACAACTGTGGTATTCAGCATTTCACTGTGAGGTCTACTACAACTGTTGTATTCAGCATGTCACTGTGAGGTCTACTACACCTGTTGTATTCAGCATTTCACTGTAAGGTCTACTACAACTGTTGTATTCAGCATTTCACTGTGAGGTCTACTACACCTGTTGTATTCAGCATTTCACTGTAAGGTCTACTACACCTGTTGTATTCAGCATTTCACTGTAAGGTCTACTACACCTGTTGTATTCAGCATTTCACTGTAAGGTCTACTACACTGTTGTATTCAGCATTTCACTGTAAGGTCTACTACACCTGTTGTATTCAGCATTTCACTGTAAGGTCTACTACACCTGTTGTATTCAGCATTTCACTGTAAGGTCTACTACACCTGTTGTATTCAGCATTTCACTGTGAGGTCTACTACACCTGTTGTATTCAGCATTTCACTGTAAGGTCTACTACACCTGTTGTATTCAGCATTTCACTGTAAGGTCTACTACACCTGTTGTATTCAGCATTTCATTCTACTCACTGCATTTCACTGAGGTCTACTACACCTGCTGTATTCAGCATTTCACTGTGAGGTCTACTACAACTGTGGTATTCATCATTTCACTGTGAGGTCTACTACAACTGTTGTATTCAGCATGTCACTGTGAGGTCTACTACACCTGTTGTATTCAGCATTTCACTGTAAGGTCTACTACAACTGTTGTATTCAGCATTTCACTGTGAGGTCTACTACACCTGTTGCATTCAGCATGTCACTGTGAGGTCTACTACACCTGTTGTATTCAGCATTTCACTGTAAGGTCTACTACACCTGTTGTATTCAGCATTTCACTGTAAGGTCTACTACACCTGTTATATTCAGCATTTCACTGTAAGGTCTACTACACCTGTTGTATTCAGCATTTCACTGTAAGGTCTACTACACCTGTTGCATTCAGCATTTCACTGTAAGGTCTACTACACCTGTTGCATTCAGCATGTCACTGTGAGGTCTACTACACCTGTTGTATTCAGCATTTCACTGTAAGGTCTACTACACCTGTTGTATTCAGCATTTCACTGTGAGGTCTACTACACCTGTTGTATTCAGCATTTCACTGTAAGGTCTACTACACCTGTTGTATTCAGCATTTCACTGTGAGGTCTACTACACCTGTTGTATTCAGCATTTCACTGTAAGGTCTACTACACCTGTTGTATTCAGCATTTCACTGTAAGGTCTACTACACCTGTTGTATTCAGCATTTCACTGTAAGGTCTACTACACCTGTTGTATTCAGCATGTCACTGTGAGGTCTACTACACCTGTTGTATTCAGCATTTCACTGTAAGGTCTACTACACCTGTTGTATTCAGCATGTCACTGTGAGGTCTACTACACCTGTTGTATTCAGCATTTCACTGTAAGGTCTACTACACCTGTTGTATTCAGCATTTCACTGTGAGGTCTACTACACCTGTTGTATTCAGCATTTCACTGTAAGGTCTACTACACCTGTTGTATTCAGCATTTCACTGTGAGGTCTACTACACCTGTTGTATTCAGCATTTCACTGTAAGGTCTACTACACCTGTTGTATTCAGCATTTCACTGTGAGGTCTACTACACCTGTTGTATTCAGCATTTCACTGTAAGGTCTACTACACCTGTTGTATTCAGCATTTCACTGTGAGGTCTACTACACCTGTTGTATTCAGCATTTCACTGTAAGGTCTACTACACCTGTTGTATTCAGCATTTCCCTGTAAGGTCTACTACACCTGTTGTATTCAGCATTTACCTGTGAGGTCTACTACACCTGTTGTATTCAGCATTTCACTGTAAGGTCTACTACACCTGTTGTATTCAGTATTTCCCTGTGAGGTCTACTACACCTGTTGTATTCAGCATTTCACTGTGAGGTCTACTACAACTGTTGTATTCATCATTTCACTGTGAGGTCTACTACACCTGTTGTATTCAGCATTTCACTGTTTGGTCTACTACACCTGTTGTATTCAGCATTTCACTGTAAGGTCTACTACACCGTATTCAGCATTTCACTGTAAGGTCTACTACACCTGTTGTATTCAGCATTTCACTGTGAGGTCTACTACACCTGTTGTATTCAGCATTTCACTGTAAGGTCTACTACACCTGTTGCATTCAGCATGTCACTGTGAGGTCTACTACACCTGTTGTATTCAGCATTTCACTGTAAGGTCTACTACACCTGTTGTATTCAGCATTTCACTGTAAGGTCTACTACAACTGTTGTATTCAGCATTTCACTGTGAGGTCTACTACACCTGTTGTATTCAGCATTTCACTGTGAGGTCTACTACAACTGGTATTCATCATTTCACTGTGAGGTCTACTACAACTGTTGCATTCAGCATGTCACTACTCCTGTGTATTCAGCATTTCAGGTCTACTACACCTGTTGTATTCAGCATTTCACTGTAAGGTCTACTACACCTGTTTTATTCAGCATTTCACTGTGAGGTCTACTACACCTGTTGTATTCAGCATTTCACTGTGAGGTCTACTACACCTGTTGTATTCAGCATTTCACTGTAAGGTCTACTACACCTGTTGTATTCAGCATTTCACTGTGAGGTCTACTACAACTGTTGTATCCATCATTTCACTGTGAGGTCTACTACAACTGTTGTATTCATCATTTCACTGTGAGGTCTACTACACCTGTTGTATTTAGCATTTCACTGTGAGGTCTACTACACCTGTTGTATTCAGCATTTCACTGTGAGGTCTACTACACCTGTTGTATTCAGCATTTCACTGTGCGGTCTACTACAACTGTTGTATTCAGCATGTCACTGTGAGGTCTACTACACCTGTTGTATTCAGCATTTCACTGTAAGGTCTACTACACCTGTTGTTTTCAGCATTTCACTGTAAGGTCTACAACACCTGTTGTATTCGGGTCATGTGACTAATAACATTTGATTTGATTTAATCCCACTTCTCACCTCGATTAAAACAAGTTCCAAAAAAAGAAAAAGAAATGATAACCTGAAGCAGCATTTGACCCCCCCAGTGCACATTCATGAGTAAGTATGTGTAAGTAAGTAGATCCGATCAAACATAACCTCTCGGACACCCAGAGCATCTCCAAGGGGTCACAACCTGTGTGACAGTTGTTACTGAATCGGATGCACCTGAGAATAAGCAAAACACTATGTTGATGAAAGTAGCATTATTTTGGGATTTGGGATTTTATTAGGGTCCCCATTAGCTGTTGCAAAAGCAGCTTTTTATCTGTATTCACACACAGAACTGATGTTCTCTCTCAATGACTTACAGATCGCTGTCACCTTGCCGTTCTCCTGTTTAAACTGGATTCACAGACAGAACTGATGTTCTCTCTCAATGACTTACAGATCGCTGTCACCTTGCCGTTCTCCTGTTTAAACTGGATTCACAGACAGAACTGATGTTCTCTCTCAATGACTTACAGATCGCTGTCACCTTGCCGTTCTCCTGTTTAAACTGGATTCACAGACAGAACTGATGTTCTCTCTCAATGACTTACAGATCGCTGTCATCTTGCCGTTCTCTCCACAACCATGTTGTAATCATCCCTCGACAGAGTCTGATTTCACAGACAGAACTGATGTCCTCTCTCAATGACTTACAGATTGCTGTCACCTTGTCGTTCTCCTGTTTAAACTCGTCAAACTGACTCTGGGAGAACTGCAAACTGTTCTTCAGGTCCTGGACCGCTCTGGTCAGGTCATCCACTCTGACTGGGAGAACTGCAAACTGTTCTTCAGGTCCTGGACTCTGGTCAGGGTGCATTCTGACCTGGGAGAACTCAAACTGTTCTTAGGTCCTGGAACTGGTCAGGTCATCCACTCTGACTCTGGGAGAACTGCAAACTGTTCTTCAGGTCCTGGACCTCTCTGGTCAATCCACTCTGACTCTGGGAGAACTGCAAACTGTTCTTCAGGTCCATCTCTGGTCAGGTCATCCACTCTGACTCTGGGAGAACTGCACTGTTCTTCAGGTCCTGGACCTCTCTGGTCAGGTCGTCCATTCTGACCTGGGAGAACTGCAAACTGTTCTTCAGGTCCTGGACCTCTCTGTCAGGTGTCCACTCTTTCAAGTAGAATCCACAAGTATTTGGACAAAACTCTTGAAACAATTTTCTTGTTGTTGTAACAACTTCTAGGTCTCAAAAAGATCCTTCTGGTCCTCAACGCTACTCCCGCCGTCTTTGAGAACTGCAAACTGCTGGTCTTTGTCAGGTAACTCAACGTATGTTAGGCTGTTACTCCTCGCAGTTCCAGACAGGGCTGGTCACGGGAAAGATTGAAAACAACAAACAGCAGGGATCTGACTGGGACAAACCGAGACAACTGTTCTTCCCAGCCACTGGACAGCATAGCGTGCTGGAACACCTCACTAGCTTGATGTCCAAGCTGCAGCTCCTGGGAGAAGCTGCAAACCGTCCTTTCTTCAGGATCACTGATACAAGCAGTCCCGGCAACTGATGCCAACTGATGCCAACTGATGCCAACTGATCCTGCGTCACTGAATCCAAAATAAGAAGCTGGGTAGCTACCAATAACTTTCAATAACTTTTATTAAACAATAAACTTTCCAAACAAACAAAACCGAGTAACAAGCATTGGTAACATGCATTGGTAACATGCATTGGTAACACGCATTGGTAACAACATTGGTAACACGCATTGGTAACAAGCATTGGTAACATGCATTGGTAACTGTGGTCTGGTCAGGTCCTGGTAACCGCATTGGTAACATGCTGGTCAGGTCATTGGTCCACTCTGACTCTGGGAGAACAAAGCATTGGTCCATTGGTAACACGCATTGGTCAGGTCATCCACATTGACGCTGGGAGAACTGGTAACACGCATTGGTTCTGGTCAGGTCCATCTGGTCAGGTAACACGCATTGGCACGCATTGGTCCATTGGTAACAAGCGCAAACAAGTTTTAACATGCATTGGTCCTGGTAACACCATTGGTAACAAGCTGGTCAGGTCGTAACACGCTTGGTAACAAGCATTGGTAAATCCACAATTGGTAACATTTGGTAACAGCAAACTCTTGGTAACAGCATTGGTTCATTGGTTGCATTGGTAACAACAACATTGCATTGGTAACACGTGGTAACAAGCATTTGTTACGCATTTAAAAGATTGGTCCTTCAGGTGTGGTAACAAGCATTGGTAACACGCATTGGTAACCTCAACGCATTGGTAACACGCATTGGTAACAAGCTGGTCTTTGTCATTGGTAACTAGCAACGCATTGTTGCATTGTAACAAGCATTGGTCCAGTAACAAGGGTAACATGCATTGGTAACACGCATTGGAAAGATTGTAAAAACAACAAACAGCATTGGGATCATTGGTAACAGCATTGGTAACACATTGGTAACACGATTGGTAACAATCCATTGGTAGTAACACATTGGTAACAAGCATTGGTAAGCGGTGGTAACAGCGCATTGGTAACACGCATTGGTAACAAGCATTGGTAACACGCATTGGTAACACGCATTGGTAACAAGCATTGGTGATGGTCCAGGTAACAAGCATTGGTAACAAGCAACGCAAATTGGTAACAAGCATTGGTAACAAGCATTGGTAACAAGCATTGGTAACACGCATTGGTAACAAGCATTGTAAAGCGTGGTAACACGCATTGGTCCACGCATTGGCGCATTGGTAACAAGCATTGGTAACACGCATTGGTAACTGCATTGGCCAACAAGATTGGTAACCATTGGTAACAACGCATTGGTAACACGCATTGGTAACAAGCATTGAACACGCATTGGTAACACGCATTGGTAAGCAAGCATTGGTAGCATTGGTAACAAGCATTGGCACGATTGGTAACACGCATTGGTAACAAGCATTGGTAACACGCATTTTATTGGTAAACATTGGTACAAGCATTGGCATTGGTAACAAGCATTGGTAACGCATTGGTAACAAGCATTGGTAACACGCATTGGTAACACGCATTGGTAACAAGCATTGGTAACAACGCATTGGTAACAAGCATTGGTAACACGCATTGGTAACAAGCATTGGTAACACGCATTGGTAACAAGCATTGGTAACAAGCATTGGTAACACGCATTGGTAACAAGCATTGGTAACACGCATTGGTAACAAGCATTGGTAACAAGCATTGGTAACACGCATTGGTAACACGCATTGGTAACAAGCATTGGTAACACGCATTGGTAACACGCATTGGTAACACGCATTGGTAACACGCATTGGTAACACGCATTGGTAACACGCATTGGTAACACGCATTGGTAACACGCATTGGTAACACACATTGGTAACACACATTCATTGTAACAACATACCGCTATTACTACCAGGTACATGTTGTTATTACAGATAACTACAATACTTGTTAGTATAATTACACTGTAACAACTGTAATAAGGACCCCTTACAATGCAGTGTTGGAGATTGTCAGGAGGAGAGGAGAGAGAGATGGCCAGGAGGAGAGAGAGAGGAG
>NC_088410.1:96196849-96229349 GCF_034236695.1 Oncorhynchus nerka | reverse complement strand
TACTGAGACAACATCTATCACTACTGCTGAGGATGGGATTAAATACTGAGACAACATCTACCACTACCACTACTGCTGAGGATGGGATTAAATACTGAGACAACATCTATCACTACCACTACTGCTGAGGATGGGATTAAATACTGAGACAACATCTACCACTACTGCTGAGGATGGGATTAAATACTGAGACAACATCTATCACTACCACTACTGCTGAGGATGGGATTAAATACTGAGACAACATCTACCACTACCACTACTGCTGAGGATGGGATTAAATACTGAGACAACATCTACCACTACTGCTGAGGATGGGATTAAATACTGAGACAACATCTATCACTACTGCTGAGGATGGGATTAAATACTGAGACAACATCTACCACTACCACTACTGCTGAGGATGGGATTAAATACTGAGACAACATCTACCACTACTGCTGAGGATGGGATTAAATACTGAGACAACATCTATCACTACTGCTGAGGATGGGATTAAATACTGAGACAACATCTACCACTACTGCTGAGGATGGGATTAAATACTGAGACAACATCTACCACTGCTGCTGAGGATGGGATTAAATACTGAGACAACATCTATCACTACTGCTGAGGATGGGATTAAATACTGAGACAACATCTATCACTACTGCTGAGGATGGGATTAAATACTGAGACAACATCTATCACTACCACTACTGCTGAGGATGGGATTAAATACTAAGACAACATCTATCACTACCACTACTGCTGAGGATGGGATTAAATACTGAGACAACATCTATCACTACTGCTGAGGATGGGATTAAATACTGAGACAACATCTACCACTACTGCTGAGGATGGGATTAAATACTGAGACAACATCTATCACTACCACTACTGCTGAGGATGGGATTAAATACTGAGACAACATCTATCACTACTGCTGAGGATGGGATTAAATACTGAGACAACATCTATCACTACTGCTGAGGATGGGATTAAATACTGAGACAACATCTATCACTACTGCTGAGGATGGGATTAAATACTGAGACAACATCTACCACTACCACTACTGCTGAGGATGGGATTAAATACTGAGACAACATCTATCACTACTGCTGAGGATGGGATTAAATACTGAGACAACATCTACCACTACCACTACTGCTGAGGATGGGATTAAATACTGAGACAACATCTACCACTACTGCTGAGGATGGGATTAAATACTGAGACAACATCTATCACTACTGCTGAGGATGGGATTAAATACTGAGACAACATCTACCACTACTGCTGAGGATGGGATTAAATACTGAGACAACATCTACCACTGCTGCTGAGGATGGGATTAAATACTGAGACAACATCTATCACTACTGCTGAGGATGGGATTAAATACTGAGACAACATCTATCACTACTGCTGAGGATGGGATTAAATACTGAGACAACATCTATCACTACTGCTGAGGATGGGATTAAATACTGAGACAACATCTACCACTACCACTACTGCTGAGGATGGGATTAAATACTGAGACAACATCTATCACTACTGCTGAGGATGGGATTAAATACTGAGACAACATCTATCACTACTGCTGAGGATGGGATTAAATACTGAGACAACATCTACCACTACCACTACTGCTGAGGATGGGATTAAATACTGAGACAACATCTATCACTACTGCTGAGGATGGGATTAAATACTGAGACAACATCTATCACTGCTGCTGAGGATGGGATTAAATACTGAGACAACATCTATCACTACTGCTGAGGATGGGATTAAATACTGAGACAACATCTACCACTACCACTACTGCTGAGGATGGGATTAAATACTGAGACAACATCTACCACTACTGCTGAGGATGGGATTAAATACTGAGACAACATCTATCACTACTGCTGAGGATGGGATTAAATACTGAGACAACATCTACCACTACCACTACTGCTGAGGATGGGATTAAATACTGAGACAACATCTACCACTACTGCTGAGGATGGGATTAAATACTGAGACAACATCTATCACTACTGCTGAGGATGGGATTAAATACTGAGACAACATCTACCACTACTGCTGAGGATGGGATTAAATACTGAGACAACATCTACCACTGCTGCTGAGGATGGGATTAAATACTGAGACAACATCTATCACTACTGCTGAGGATGGGATTAAATACTGAGACAACATCTATCACTACTGCTGAGGATGGGATTAAATACTGAGACAACATCTATCACTACCACTACTGCTGAGGATGGGATTAAATACTGAGACAACATCTATCACTACCACTACTGCTGAGGATGGGATTAAATACTGAGACAACATCTATCACTACTGCTGAGGATGGGATTAAATACTGAGACAACATCTATCACTACTGCTGAGGATGGGACTAAATACTGAGACAACATCTATCACTACTGCTGAGGATGGGATTAAATACTGAGACAACATCTACCACTACCACTACTGCTGAGGATGGGATTAAATACTGAGACAACATCTATCACTACCACTACTGCTGAGGATGGGATTAAATACTGAGACAACATCTATCACTACTGCTGAGGATGGGATTAAATACTGAGACAACATCTATCACTACTGCTGAGGATGGGATTAAATACTGAGACAACATCTATCACTACTGCTGAGGATGGGATTAAACACTGAGACAACATCTATCACTACCACTACTGCTGAGGATGGGATTAAATACTGAGACAACATCTATCACTACTGCTGAGGATGGGATTAAACACTGAGACAACATCTATCACTACCACTACTGCTGAGGATGGGATTAAATACTGAGACAACATCTACCACTACTGCTGAGGATGGGATTAAATACTGAGACAACATCTATCACTACTGCTGAGGATGGAATTAAATACTGAGACAACATCTATCACTACTGCTGAGGATGGGATTAAATACTGAGACAACATCTATCACTACTGCTGAGGATGTGATTAAATACTGAGACAACATCTATCACTACTGCTGAGGATGGGATTAAATACTGAGACAATATCTACCACTACTGCTGAGGATGGGATTAAATACTGAGACAACATCTATCACTACTGCTGAGGATGGGATTAAATACTGAGACAACATCTATCACTACTGCTGAGGATGGGATTAAATACTGAGACAACATCTATCACTACTGCTGAGGATGGGATTAAATACTGAGACAACATCTATCACTACTGCTGAGGATGGGATTAAATACTGAGACAACATCTATCACTACTGCTGAGGATGGGATTAAACACTGGCACAACATCTATCACTACCACTACTGCTGAGGATGGGATTAAATACTGAGACAACATCTATCACTACTGCTGAGGATGGGATTAAATACTGAGACAACATCTATCACTACTGCTGAGGATGGGATTAAATACTGAGACAACATCTATCACTACCACTACTGCTGAGGATGGGATTAAATACAGAGACAACATCTATCACTACCACTACTGCTGAGGATGGGATTAAATACTGAGACAACATCTATCACTACTGCTGAGGATGGGATTAAATACTGAGACAACATATATCACTACTGCTGAGGATGGGATTAAATACTGAGACAACATCTATCACTACTGCTGAGGATGGGATTAAATACTGAGACAACATCTATCACTACTGCTGAGGATGGGATTAAATACTGAGACAACATCTATCACTACCACTACTGCTGAGGATGGGATTAAATACTGAGACAACATCTATCACTACCACTACTGCTGAGGATGGGATTAAATACTGAGACAACATCTATCACTACTGCTGAGGATGGGATTAAATACTGAGACAACATCTATCACTAACACTACTGCTGAGGATGGGATTAAATACTGAGACAACATCTACCACTACTGCTGAGGATGGGATTAAATACTGAGACAACATCTATCACTACTGCTGAGGATGGGATTAAATACTGAGACAACATCTATCACTACCACTACTGCTGAGGATGGGATTAAATACTGAGACAACATCTATCACTACTGCTGAGGATGGGATTAAACACTGAGACAACATCTATCACTACCACTACTGCTGAGGATGGGATTAAATACTGAGACAACATCTATCACTACTGCTGAGGATGGGATTAAATACTGAGACAACATCTACCACTACCACTACTGCTGAGGATGGGATTAAATACTGACACAACATCTATCACTACTGCTGAGGATGGGATTAAATACTGAGACAACATCTACCACTACCACTACTGCTGAGGATGGGATTAAATACTGAGACAACATCTACCACTACCACTACTGCTGAGGATGGGATTAAATACTGAGACAACATCTACCACTGCTGCTGAGGACGGGATTAAATACTGAGACAACATCTACCACTACTGCTGAGGATGGGATTAAATACTGAGACAACATCTATCACTACTGCTGAGGATGGGATTAAATACTGAGACATCTATCACTACTGCTGAGGATGGGATTAAATACTGAGACAACATCTATCACTACTGCTGAGGATGGGATTAAATACTGAGACAACATATATCACTACTGCTGTGGATGGGATTAAATACTGAGACAACATCTACCACTACTGCTGAGGATGGGATTAAATACTGAGACAACATCTATCACTACCACTACTGCTGAGGATGGGATTAAATACTGAGACAACATCTATCACTACTGCTGAGGATGGGATTATATACTGAGACAACATCTATCACTACTGCTGAGGATGGGATTATATACTGAGACAACATCTATCACTACTGCTGAGGATGGGATTATATACTGAGACAACATCTACCACTGCTGCTGAGGATGGGATTAAATACTGAGACAACATCTATCACTACCACTGCTGCTGAGGATGGGATTAAATACTGAGACAACATCTACCACTACTGCTGAGGATGGGATTAAATACTGAGACAACATCTATCACTACCACTACTGCTGAGGATGGGATTAAATACTGAGACAACATCTACCACTACCACTACTGCTGAGGATGGGATTAAATACTGAGACAACATCTACCACTGCTGCTGAGGATGGGATTAAATACTGAGACAACATATATCACTACTGCTGAGGATGGGATTAAATACTGAGACAACATCTACCACTACCACTACTGCTGAGGATGGGATTAAATACTGAGACAACATCTATCACTACCACTACTGCTAAGGATGGGATTAAATACTGAGACAACATCTATCACTACCACTACTGCTGAGGATGGGATTAAATACTGAGACAACATCTACCACTACTGCTGAGGATGGGATTAAATACTGAGACAACATCTTTCACTACTGCTGAGGATGGGATTAAATACTGAGACAACATCTTTCACTACTGCTGAGGATGGGATTAAATACTGAGACAACATCTTTCACTACTGCTGAGGATGGGATTAAATACTGAGACAACATCTATCACTACTGCTGAGGATGGGATTAAATACTGAGACAACATATATCACTACTGCTGAGGATGGGATTAAATACTGAGACAACATTTACCACTACCACTACTGCTGATGGATGGGATTAAATACTGAGACAACATCTATCACTACTGTTGAGGATGGGATTAAATACTGAGACAACATCTATCACTACTGCTGAGGATGGGATTAAATACTGAGACAACATCTACCACTACCACTACTGCTGAGGATGGGATTAAATACTGAGACAACATCTATCACTACTGCTGAGGATGGGATTAAATACTGAGACAACATATATCACTACTGCTGAGGATGGGATTAAATACTGAGACAACATCTATCACTACTGCTGAGGATGGGATTAAATACTGAGACAACATCTATCACTACTGCTGAGGATGGGATTAAATACTGAGACAACATCTACCACTACTGCTGAGGATGGGATTAAATACTGAGACAACATCTACCACTACTGCTGAGGATGGGATTAAATACTGAGACAACATCTATCACTACCACTACTGCTGAGGATGGGATTAAATACTGAGACAACATCTATCACTACCACTACTGCTGAGGATGGGATTAAATACTGAGACAACATCTACCACTACTGCTGAGGATGGGATTAAATACTGAGACAACATCTTTCACTACTGCTGAGGATGGGATTAAATACTGAGACAACATCTATCACTACCACTACTGCTGAGGATGGGATTAAATACTGAGACAACATCTTTCACTACTGCTGAGGATGGGATTAAATACTGAGACAACATCTATCACTACTGCTGAGGATGGGATTAAATACTGAGACAACATCTATCACTACTGCTGAGGATGGGATTAAATACTGAGACAACATCTACCACTACTGCTGAGGATGGGATTAAATACTGAGACAACATCTATCACTACCGCTGAGGATGGGATTAAATACTGAACAAGTTGTCAGTGTGTGATTAAATCATGGCAGGTTTGAGACCAAACAATAAAGAAGGAAACATGAGTACTGTAACTCGGTCCATTCCCAGTTGGGTAGAATGAGGAGATTAGAGGATTAGCTGCTTGTTTTCACATTTACATACATATCTTATTTTGGTTTGTTTTTAAAATGTCAACTCAGTGAAAGCTGAGTCTTTTTGGGTAAGATGCTACAAGTTTGGCACACCTGTATTTGGGGAGTTTCTCCCATTCTTCTCTGCAGATCCTCACAAACTCTGTCAGATTGGATGGGAAGTGTTGATGCACAGCTATTTTTCAGGTCTTTCCAGAGATGTTCGATCGAGTTCAAGTCGTGTAGATTGATGAGGGGAAAAAAAACATTAATTTAATCCATTTTAGAATAAGGATGTAACGTAACAAAATGTGGAAAAAGGGAAAGGGTCTGAATAGATTCCGAATGCCCTGTTTATACAAAAGATGTGGACAATAGTGGATTTGGCTATTTCAGCCACACCCCTTGCTGAAAGGTGTATGAAATCAATCACTCAGCCATGAAATCTCCAGAGACAAACATTGGCAGTAGAATGGCCTTTCTGAGGAGCTCAGTGACTTTCAACGTGGCAAGGTCATAGGATGCCACCATTCCAACAAGTCAGTTCGTAAAGTTTCTGCCCTGCCAGAGCTGCCCCGGTCAACTATAAGAGCTGTTATTGTTAAGTGGAAATGGTTCGGCCGCGAAGTGGTAGGCCACACAAGCTCGTAAAAATAAAATGGTCTGTCCACGGTTGCAACACGGACTACCGAGTTCCAAACTACCTCTGGAAGCAACGTCAGCACAATAACTGTTAGTCTGGAGTGTCATGAAATTAGTTTCCATGGCTGAGCAGCCGCACACAAGCCTAAGATCACCATGCGCAATGCCAAGCATTGGCTGGAGTGGTGTAAAGCTCACCGCCATTGGACTCCAGAGCAGTGGAAACAGGTTCTCTGGAGTGATGAATCACACTTCACTATCTGGCAGTCTGAAGGACTAATCTGGGTTTGGCGGATGCCAGGAGAACTCTACATGACCATACTTTTGGTCATGTAGTGTATGTGGCCTTAGAAATAATGTTTATGAAATCAGTAACTTGATAACATTCATATATTGGCCATCTCTGAGACTCACTTAGATAATTATTCTGATGACACAGCCGTAACAATACAGGGAATATAACATCCACAGAAGAGACAGGAATGCCTTTGGCGGAGGTGTTGCTGTGTATGTTCAGAGCCATATTCCTGTCAAGCTGAGATCTAATGTCTAACACTGTTGAAGTGTTGTGGTTGCAGGTTCACCTGCCTCATCTAAAGCCTCTTCCTTTGGGGCGCTGCTATAGGTCACCAAGTGCTAACATTCATTATCAGGATAATATGTGTGCAATGTTTGATAATGTGTGTGATGTTAACAGAGAGGTCTATTTTCTTGGTGACCTGAATATAGACTGGTTTTCATCAAGCTGTCCGCTTATGAGGAAGCTGCTCACTGTAACCAGTGCCTGTAATCTGGTTCAGGTTATTAATCAACTTACCAGGGTGTTTACAGACACTACAGGAACAAGATCATCCATTGATGTAAAGCAGCTAAAAGTAGAGAGACTGACTGCATCAATTCTTGTTTTTATAAGAAACATTAATGTGTTGAACATCCCAAATTGTTTGCATAGTCAACTTATACACATCACTGACACACACACTTACCCCACCAGACATGCCACCAGGGGTCTTTTCACAGTCCCCAAATCCAGAACAAATTCAAGAAAATGTACAGTATTATATAGAGCCCTTTATTGGATAGAACTTCCATCTCATATTGCTTAAATAAACAGCAAACCTGGTTTCAAAAAACAGATAAAGCAACCCCTCACAGGACAACGCCTCTCCCCTATTGGACCTAGATAGTGTGTGTGTATGTGTTGATATGTAGGCTACTGAACCTAGATAGTGTGTATGTGTTGATATGTAGGCTATTGGACCTAGATAGTGTGTGTCTATGCATTGATATGTAGGCTACTGAACCTAGATAGTGTGTATGTGTTGATATGTAGGCTACTGGACCTAGATAGTGTGTGTGTATGCATTTATATGTAGGCTACGTGTGCCTTTAAAAAAATGTATGTAGTTCCGTCATGGAGCTGTTCTTGTCTATTAAATGTTCTGTATTATATCATGTTTTGTGAGCTCTGTGTTCTGTGCTCTGTGTGGACCCCAGGAAGAGTAGCTGCTGCCAATGGGGATCCTAATAAAACCAGCCAGGTCACCCGTGATCCAAGTCAGTATTCGACATCCGTCCATGTCTGAGGTCCTCGGGAGATGACATGGAGACCGGCCACTAGGGGGCAACAGTGATCGCTGATACGTTTGGAACAACTTTGAAATTTGACGTTTGAAAGACATAGATGATTGCTTAATTCTGGCGTGAGACTGTGAGAGCTAGTTGGATAGAATACCAATAACAGACCAGTGGTATAGTGCAGTTTCCCCTGAAAGGTTTATGTTGTATATATATATAACCTTTATTTAACTAGGCAAGTCAGTTAAGAACAAACTCTTATTTTCAATGACGGCCTAGGAACAGTGGGCTGCTTGTTCAGGGGCAGAACGACAGATTTGTACCTTGTCCGCTGGGGGGTTTGAACTTGCAACCTTCCGGTTACTAGACCAACGCTCTAACCACTAGGCTACCCTGCCGTATGAAATGTGTCAGAGAGAAAATGGTGCAGTTTTATAGCTAATCTCATACTATTTAATACCTAATGGGGCTAAGAGGAAAGGTTGCTCTTTTAGAGCTATTTTGATGCTATTGTATACATTATGGAACGAGGCTGAGAGAAAATGTTGTTTTTAAGCTGATTTTCTCTAATTATAAACTTGATTTTCATGTTCATATGCTATCTGGGGGGCCTGACCTCCGGGGGGACCCCAACACTAAACAAATAAAACCTTGCAAGAGAGAGCGAGACGGGCAGAGAGAGCGAGAGCGAGACGGGCAGAGAGAGAGAGAGCGCAAGACAGGCAGAGAGAGAGAGAGAGAGAGACAGGCAGAGAGAGAGAGAGCGAGACAGGCAGAGAGAGAGAGAGAGCGAGACAGGCAGAGAGAGAGAGAGAGAGAGAGCGAGACAGGCAGAGAGAGAGAGAGAGAGCGAGACCACAGCACCCCCAGACACATCCACACCCCCACCCCAACCAATCAACACCCCCCACGTCAACCATGCCCACACCCCATTTAGGCCCCCTCAGATCAGACCTATGCCACTCCTGCCCACCCCATGCACCCCACCCCCGCAAAGAGGGCCTCAACATGGAAGCCACACATACGCCCAGGTAGTGAGTGGGCAAACAGTCCCAACCCCCACTCTCACACTCGCCCAAGCCAATGGCATGTACCAGATGCTCAGCAGGCTCTGCTCACACTTACTGGCCTGAGGACAAACCACGAGCAACAACATTGGACACTCTATGGAACAAAAAGCCTTCACTATATCATCCTGGAATATCCAAGGCCTGAGGTCATCTGCCTTTGGCCTAAAGAGCAGAAACCCAGACTTCACCAAATAAATCGGAGATACAGACATTGTCATCCTGCAAGAAACCTGGTATAGAGGAGACGGACCCACTGGTTGCCCTCTAGGTTACAGAGAGCTGGTAGTCCCATCCACCAAACTATCAGGTGTGAAACAGGGAAGGGACTCAGGGGGTATGCTAATTTGGTATAGAGCAGACCTAACTCACTCCATTAAATTAATCAAAACAGGAACATTCTACATTTGGCTAGAAATTCAAAAGGAAATTATCCTAACAGAGAAAAATATCCTCCTGTGTGCTACCTATATCCCCCCACTAGAATCCCCATGCTTTAATGAAGACAGCTTCTCCATCCTGGAGGGGGAAATCAATCATTTCCAGGCCCAGGGACATGTACTAGTCTGTGGCGACCTAAATGCCAGAACCGGACAAGAACCTGACACCCTCAGCAGGGGGACAAACACCTGCCTCGAGGTGACAGCATTCCCTCCCACATATGCCCCCCTAGGCACAACTATGACAACACAACCAACAAAAACAGGTCACAACTCCTGCAGCTCTGTCGCACGCTGGGTATGTACACATAGTCAATGGTAGGCTTCGAGGAGACTCCTATGGTAGGTACACCTATAGCTCATCTCTTGGCAGTAGTACTGTAGACTACTTTATCACTGACCTCAACCCAGAGTATCTCAGAGCGTTCACAGTCAGCCCACTGACACCCCTATCAGACCACAGCAAAATCACAGTCTACTTAAACAGAGCAATACTCAATCATGAGGCATCAAAGCCAAAGGAACTGAGTAACATTAAGAAATGCTATAGATGGAAGGAATGCAGTTTGGAAACCTACCAAAAAACAATTAGGCAACAACAAATTCAATCCCTTTTAGACAATTTCCTGGGTAAAACGTTCCACTGTAATAGTGAAGGTGTAAACTTGGCAGTAGAAAATCTTAACAGTATATTTGACCTCTCAGCTTCCCTATCAAATCTAAAAAATCTCAAATAGAAAACCGAAGAAAATTAACAATAATGACAAATGGTTTGATGAAGAATGCAAAAATCTAAGAAAGATATTGAGAAACCTGTCCAACCAAAAACATAGAGACCCGGAAAACCTGAGTCTACGCCTTCACTATGGTGAATCCCTAAAACAATACAGAAATACACTATGGAAAAAGAAGGAACAGCACGTCAGAAATCAGCTCAATGTAAAAAAAATATTTTTTGTACGTTTATTTTACTAGGCAAGTCAGTTAAGAACAAATTCTTATTTTCAGCCTAGGAACAGTGGGTTAACTGCCTGTTCAGGGGCAGAACAACAGATTTGTACCTTGTCAGCTCAGGGATTTGAACTTGCAACCTTTCGGTTATTAGTCCAACGCTCTAACCACTAGGCTACCCTGCCACCCCAATCCATAGACTCTAACCACTTCTGGGAAAATTGGAAAACACTAAACAAACAACAACACGAAGAATTATCTATCCAAAATGGAGATGTCTGGGTTAACCACTTCTCCAATCTTTTTGGCTCTATAACAAAGAATAAAGAGCAAAAACATATACATGATCAAATACAGATCTTAGAATCAACTATTAAAGACTACCAGAACCCACTGGATTCTCCAATTACATTGAATGAGTTAAAGGACAAAATAAAAACCCTCCAACCCAAAAAGGCCTGTGGTGTTGATGGTATCCTCAATGAAATGATCAAATATACAGACAACAAATTCCAATTGGCTATACTAAAACTCTTTAACATCATCCTTAGCTCTGGCATCTTCCCCAATATTTGGAACCAAGGACTGATCAGCCCAATCCACAAAAGTGGAGACAAATTTGACCCCAATATCTACCGTGGAATATGTGTCAACAGTAACCTTGGGAAAATACTCTGGATTATCATTAACAGCAGACACGTACATTTCCTCAATGAAAACAATGTACTGAACAAATGTCAAATTGGCTTTTTACCAAATTACCATACAACAGACCATGTATTCACCCTGCACACCCTAATTGACAACCAAACAAACCAAAACAAAGGCAAAGTCTTCTCATGCTTTGTTGATTTCAACAAAAGCCTTCGACTCAATTTGGCATGAGGGTCTGCTATACAAACTGATGGAAAGTGGTGTTGGGGGTAAAACATATGACATTATAAAATCCATGTACACAAACAACAAGTGTGCGGTTAAAATTGGCAAAAAAACACACACATTTCTTCACACAGGGTCGTGGGGTGAGACAGGGATGCAGCTTAAGCCCCACCCTCTTCAACATATATATCAACGAATTGGCGCGGGCACTAGAAAAGTCTGCAGCACCCGGCCTCACCCTACTAGAATCCGAAGTCAAATGTCTGCTGTTTGCTGATGATCTGGTGCTTCTGTCACCAACCAAGGAGGGCCTACAGCAGCACCTAGATCTTATGCACAGATTCTGTCAGACCTGGGCCCTAACAGTAAATCTCAGTAAGACCAAAATAATGGTCACCAGGACCACAAATACAAATTCCATCTAGACACTGTTGCCCTAGAGCACACAAAAAACTATACATACCTTGGCCTAAACATCAGCGCCACAGGTAACTTCCACAAAGCTGTGAACGATCTGAGAGACAAGGCAAAAACGGCATTCTATGCCATCAAAAGGAACATACATTTCGACATACCAATTAGGATTTGGCTAAAAATACTTGAATCAGTCATAGAGCCCATTGCCCTTTATGGTTGTGAGGTCTGGGGTCCGCTCACCAACCAAGACTTCACAAAATGGGACAAACACCAAATTGAGACTCTGCACGCAGAATTCTGCAAAAATATCCTCCGTGTACAACGTAGAACACCAAATAATGCATGCAGAGCAGAATTAGGCCGATACCCACTAATTATCAAAATCCAGAAAAGAGACGTTAAATTCTATAACCACTTAAAAGAAAGTGATTCCAGAACCTTCCACAACAAAGCCATCACCTACAGAGAGATGAACCTGGAGAAGAGTCCCGTAAGCAAGCTGGTCCTGGGGCTCTGTTCACAAATACAAACACACCCTACAGAGCCCTGAGAAAACAAAAAGATAATTATTTGACACATTGGAAAGAATTATCAAAAAAACAGAGCAAACTAGAATGCTATTTGGCCCTACACAGAGAGTACACAGCGGCAGAATACCTGACCACTGTGACTGACCCAAAATTAAGGAAAGCTTTGACTATGTACAGACTCAGTGAGCATAGCCTTGCTATTGAGAAAGGCCGCCGTAGGCAGACATGGCTCTCAAGAGAAGACAGGCTATGTGCTCACTGCCCACAAAATGAGGTGGAAACTGAGCTGCACTTCCTAACCTCCTGCCCAATGTATGACCATATTAGAGAGACATATTTCCCTCAGATTACACAGATCCACAAAGAATTCGAAAACAAATCCAATTTTGATGAACTCCCATATCTACTGGGTGAAATTCCACAGTGTGCCATCACAGCAGCAAGATTTGTGACCTGGCCACGAGAAAAGGGCAACCAGTGAAGAACACACACCATTGTAAATACAACCCATATTTATGCTTATTTATTTTATTTTGTGTCCTTTACCATTTGTACATTGTTAAAACACTGTATATATATAATATGACATTTGTAATTGTTAGAGGAAATTATAGTTTAGATGATTTAATTATGTATACATTAATGATTAGAACCATTTTATTCTAATACTATTATGTTATGGTATGAAAAGTAAAAGTTATTGGTTAAGCTGTTACTGAAAATGTAAGCAGAATGAATTAATTGTTTGGGCCTCTTGGAAAGTTAACGGGGGAGCAGGCTATGGTTTGCCCGACAGATAAGAAATGTCTGTGAAACGTTCCAGGCCTGATGAACAATGGGCTCTTGTGAGAATCGGAGAGAGGGGGGATAAACTGATGATGTCATGTTCAGTTTATAACCTGTGGAAAAATGTGTATGCTTCAGTACTCTCTGAATTAAACGCTCTTTACCTGGCTTTTTTAAGACTGGTCTCGATCTACTTCATGCATAATTAATGAACTTACAATTCATTAATGAATTAGAAATGAGTGCTAATTGATTTTGGCAATTAAAGCATAAAGGAATTTAGAATTCCTCAGTAATGTCTTTATTGTTTTGAAACTTCTGTATGTGTAATGTTTACTGTTAATTTTTATTGTTTATTTCACTTTATATATTCACTTTATATATTATCTACCTCACTTGCTTTAGCAATGTTAACACGTTTCCCATGCCAATAAAGCCCCTTGAATTGAATTGAATTGAATTGAGAGAGCGAGACTGGCAGAGAGAGATAGAGAGAGCGAGCGAGAGAGAGGCGGCAGAGAGAGATAGAGAGAGTGAGAGAGAAAGACGGGCAGAGAGAGATAGAGAGAGAGAATTCTGTGAGTGTAATGTTTACTGTTCATTTTTATTGTTTATTTCACTTTTGTATATTATCTACCTCACTTCCTTTGGCAATGTTAACATATGTTTCCCATGCCAATAAAGCCCATTGAATTGCATTGAAACGAGAGAGAGAGGCAGACAAAGAGAGCGAGAGAGAGAGACGCGCAGAGAGAGAGAGAAAGAGAAAGATGGGCAGAGAGACAGAGAGAGAGACGGACAGAGAGACAGAGAGAGAGACGGACAGAGATACAGAGATAAAGAGAGAGAGACAGAGAGAGCGAGAGAGAGACGCGCAGAGAGAGAGACAAAGAGAAAGACGGACAGAGAGACAGAGAGAGAGACGGACAGAGAGACAGAGAGAGAGACGGACAGAGAGACAGAGATAAAGAGAGAGAGACAGAGAGAAAGAGACAGAGAGAGACAGAGAGAGAGACAGAGAGAGAGAGGACATGTCTGTCAGGGAAATCTAGTAGCATTTAGTGATAATCACATTTGTGGCAGCAGGGCCACAGTTTGATCTTAGAGCTCTCTCTCTCGCTCTCTCTCTCTGTCTGTCTGTCCATCACTCCCTCTCTTTCTGCACATCTCTCTCTCTCTCTCTCTCTCTGACTGAAATGTTCACAAGTAAAGAGAGGATCAGATCGATGTTGACACAGGTCAGCCAAAAGGAACACAGCAATTATCAAGCTGAATGGTTTTAAATTTGCCACAGCGACGTTTTCATTAAAACGATTCATCAGCGATTCCAAAATCCAACAGCCTGGTGTTCTCCTCTCTGTAGATCCAACACCCTGGTGTTCTGCTCTCTGTAGATCCAACACCCTGGCATTCTGCTCTCTGTAGATCCAACACCCTGGCGTTCTGCTCTCTGTAGATCCAACACCCTGGTGTTCTGCTCTCTGTAGATCCAACACCCTGGCGTTCTGCTCTCTGTAGATCCAACACCCTGGTGTTCTGCTCTCTGTAGATCCAACACCCTGGTGTTCTGCTCTCTGTAGATCCAACACCCTGGTGTTCTGCTCTCTGGTGTTCTGATTCAAAATGGCTGCTATCGTTTCTACTGTAACACCTAGGCCTTTAGACATGGTAAAACAGAAGTAAACTATCGTAAGATGCTTGTTCTCTTAAAACAAGATTATTGCCTTGTTTACCTAAACAGAATCTAATCAGATAGAAAACAAGTTATAATTCCAAAGCCTGTGTGTGTGTGTGTGTGTGTGTGTCTGTTTGTGTGTGTCTGTCTGTCTGTCTGTCTGTCTGTCTGTCTGTCTGTCTGTCTGTCTGTCTGTCTGTCTGTCTGTCTGTCTGTCTGTCTGTCTGTCTGTCTGTCTGTCTGTCTGTGTGTGTGTGTGTGTGTGTGTGTGTGTGTGTGTGTGTGTGTGTGTGTGTGTGTGTGTGTGTGTGTGCATGTGTGTGTGTGTGTGTGGTGAGTGAGTGGTGGTGGTGGTGGTGAGTGAGTGGTGAGTGAGTGAGTGAGTGTGCGTGCGTGCGTGTGTGTGAGAGAGTGAGTGAGTGAGTGTGTGTGAGAGAGAGAGTGTGTGTGAGAGAGTGATAGAGTGAGTGTGTGTGTGTGAGAGAGAGAGTGTGTTAGAGTGAGTGTGTGCTGAATTAGCTCTGCCCATTATGTTCACCTCTCCTGATGTGAATTAACCTCACTGCACCCCACTCATGTTTATTCATTTCCTCCATCACTGAGATGCTGTGTTAAAATCAATATATCTGAGTCACAAATTGCACCCTATTCCCCATAGGGCTGTGGTCAAAACGAGTACACTAAGTAGGGAATAGGGTGTCATTTGGGACACTAGCTGTGCCTGTTATAGTGCTTCCTTCCACAGTGTGTTCATGGGAAAAGGATCTGTTATTGATCGTAACCCTACTCATCGTCAGCCCGGGCCTCGTTTGGAATGTCGAAGTGTTAAATCACACACTCAGAAGTCCTGTCAAACTGTCTCTAACTTCTAATCTCTGGTTGGTTGATGGCTCTCTGATCTTTAATCTTTACAGTGGATCTACCCACCGGTGAGAGAGTGAGCTGACCCGAGAAGGTTGAGAGTAGAACGTAGTTAATTATTCTGTTATTCTGTTAGTAACTAAATTGCCTCCCATTCAGAGCCATGGGAAAATGTTTTGAGTTGTGGGTGCTGTTGTGGGGGCTGTTTGGGGTGTTGTTGGGGGTGCTGTTTGGGGCTGTTGGGGGTGCTGTTGTGGGGGCTGTTTGGGATGCTGTTTGGGGTGCTGTTTGGGGTACTGTTGTGGGGGCTGTTTGGGGTGCTGTTGTGGGGCCTGTTTGGGGTGCTGTTGTGGGTGCTGTTCGGGTGCTGTTCGGGGTGCTGTTGGGGGTGCTGTTTGGGGTGCTGTTGGGGGTGCTGTTTGGGGTGCTGTTGGGGGTGCTGTTTGGGGTGCTGTTTGGGGTGCTGTTCGGGGTGCTGTTGGGGTGCTGTTGGGGGTGCTGTTTGGGGTGCTGTTGGGGGTGCTGTTGGGGGTGCTGTTCAGGGTGCTGTTGTGGGTGCTGTTGGAGTTGCAATAGCTATAATAAACCATTGCATGCATCTATAATCACATTTGCATAGTAGCATACAGTTGAGGAATGGCGTTTTTAAGATTTCTATACAAGGTCTTTTTTTTTTGCCGTATCAAGCAATTCTAAATCATTTACATGACAGAAGACATTAGCAGAATATTTTTTTTATACCACATAAATGACCGAGGCATTCCCGAGTGGCTCAGCGGTCTAAGGCATCGCATCGCAGTGCTAGATGCGTCACTACAGACCCGGGTTCGATACCAGGCTGTGTCACAACTGGCCATGATTAGGAGTCCTATAGGGCGGCACACAACACCGTCGTCTGGGTTAGGGGGGTAAAATACAAAAAAGAACTACTCATATTAAATGAGATAAACGAGTGTCCAGCTGAGTAATAAAAACAGTCTGGTCTTGGATGTGAACAATAGACCAGGCCAGTGAACAAACACATAGATTGTACAATATTAAGAGGAAAACACAGTACACGTTAGTCTACTTTAATCAACACTTTTTATTTGATTTATTTTCCCTTTATTTAACTAGGCAAGTGAGTTAAGAACAAATTCTTATTTTCAATGACGGCCTAGGAACAGTGGGTTAACTGGTCTAGGAACAGTGGGTTAACTGCCTTGTTCAGGGCAGAACAACAGATTTTTACATGTTATAGGCCACAGTAGTCTACTTAATCAACACAGACCCACAGTAGGCTACTAAATCAACACTGACATTGACCCACAGTAGGCTACTAAATCAACACTGACACTGACCCATAGTAGGCTACTAAATCACCAATGACATTGACCCACAGTAGGCTACTAAATCACACTGACCCACAGTAGGCTACTAAATCAACACTGACCCACAGTAGGCTACTAAATCACACTGACCCACAGTAGGCTACTAAATCAAAACTGACCCACAGTAGGCTCCTAAATCAACAGTGACACTGACCCACAGTAGGCTACTAAATCACACTGACCCACAGTAGGCTACTAAATCACACTGACCCACAGTAGGCTACTAAATCACACTGACCCACAGTAGGCTACTAAATCACATTGACCCACAGTAGGCTACTAAATCACACTGACCCACAGTAGGCTACTAAATCAAAACTGACCCACAGTAGGCTACTAAATCAACACTGACCCACATTAGTCTACTAAATCAACAGTGACATTGACCCACAGTAGGCTACTAAATCAACACTGACCCACAGTAGGCTACTAAATCACACTGACCCACAGTAGGCTACTAAATCAAAACTGACCCACTGTAGTCTACTAAATCAACACTGACCCACAGTAGGCTACTAAATCACACTGACCCACAGTAGGCTACTAAATCAAAACTGACCCACTGTAGTCTACTAAATCAACACTGACCCACAGTAGTCTACTAAATCAACACTGACCCATAGTAGGCTACTAAATCACACTGACCCACAGTAGTCTACTAAATCAACACTGACCCACAGTAGGCTACTAAATCAACACTGACCCACAGTAGTTTACTAAATCAACACTGACCCACAGTAGGCTCCTATATCAACACTGACCCACTTTAGGCTACTAAATCAACACTGACCCACAGTAGGCTACTAAATCAACACTGACCCACAGTAGGCTACTAAATCAACACTGACATTGACCCACAGTAGACTACTAAATCAACACTGACCCACAGTAGTCTACTAAATCAACACTGACCCACAGTAGGCTACTAAATCACACTGACCCACAGTAGGCTACTAAATCAAAACTGACCCACAGTAGGCTACTAAATCAACACTGACCCACAGTAGTCTACTAAATCAACAGTGACATTGACCCACAGTAGGCTACTAAATCAACACTGACCCACAGTAGGCTACTAAATCACACTGACCCACAGTAGGCTACTAAATCAAAACTGACCCACTGTAGTCTACTAAATCAACACTGACCCACAGTAGGCTACTAAATCACACTGACCCACAGTAGGCTACTAAATCAAAACTGACCCACTGTAGTCTACTAAATCAACACTGACCCACAGTAGTCTACTAAATCAACACTGACCCATAGTAGGCTACTAAATCACACTGACCCACAGTAGTCTACTAAATCAACACTGACCCACAGTAGGCTACTAAATCAACCCTGACCCACAGTAGTCTACTAAATCAACACTGACCCACAGTAGGCTCCTATATCAACACTGACCCACTTTAGGCTACTAAATCAACACTGACCCACAGTAGGCTACTAAATCAACACTGACCCACAGTAGGCTACTAAATCAACACTGACCTACAGTAGGCTACTAAATCAACACTGACATTGACCCACAGTAGACTACTAAATCAACACTGACCCACAGTAGGCTACTAAATCAACACTGACATTGACCCACAGTAGGCTACTAAATCAACACTGACCCACAGTAGGCTACTAAATCAACACTGACACAGACCCACAGTAGACTACTAAATCAACACTGACATTGACCCACAGTAGGCTACTAAAGCAACACTGACCCACAGTAGGCTACTAAATCAACAGTGACACAGACCCACAGTAGGCTCCTAAATCAAAATTGACCCACAGTAGGCTCCTAAATCAAAATTGACCCACAGTAGGCTACTAAATCAACACTGACCCACAGTAGGCTACTAAATCAACACTGACCCACAGTAGGCTACTAAATCAACACTGACCCACAGTAGGCTACTAAATCAACACTGACCCACAGTAGGCTACTAAATCAACACTGACATTGACCCACAGTAGACTACTAAATCAACACTGACACACAGTAGGCTACTAAATCAACACTGACATTGACCCACAGTAGGCTACTAAATCAACACTGTCCCACAGTAGGCTACTAAATCAACACTGACACAGACCCACAGTAGACTACTAAATCAACACTGACATTGACCCACAGTAGGCTACTAAAGCAACACTGACCCACAGTAGGCTACTAAATCAACAGTGACACAGACCCACAGTAGGCTCCTAAATCAAAATTGACCCACAGTAGGCTCCTAAATCAAAATTGACCCACAGTAGGCTACTAAATCAACACTGACCCACAGTAGGCTACTAAATCAACACTGACCCACAGTAGGCTACTAAATCAACACTGACCCACATTAGGCTACTAAATCAACACTGACATTGACCCACAGTAGGCTACTAAATCAACAGTGACCCACAGTAGGCTACTAAATCAACAGTGACCCACGGTAGGCTACTAAATCAACACTGACCCACAGTAGGCTACTAAATCAACAGTGACATTGACCCACAGTAGGCTACTAAATCAACAGTGACCCACAGTAGGCTACTAAAATCAACACTGACCCACAGTAGGCTACTAAATCAACAGTGACACAGACCCACAGTAGGCTACTAAATCAACAGTGACAGAGACCCACAGTAGGCTACTAAATCAACAGTGACACTGACCCACAGTAGGCTACTAAATTAACAGTGACACAGACCCACAGTAGGCTACTAAATCAACAGTGACACAGACCCACAGTAGGCTACTAAATCAACAGTGACACAGACCCACAGTAGGCTACTAAATCAACAGTGACACAGACCCACAGTAGGCTACGAAATCAACACTGACGCACAGTAGGCTCCTAAATCAACACTGACCCACAGTAGACTACTTAATCAACACTGACCCAGAGTAGGCTCCTAAATCAACACTGACCCACAGTAGGCTACTAAATCAACACTGACCCACAGTAGGCTCCTAAATCAACACTGACCCACAGTAGACTACTTAATCAACACTGACCCAGAGTAGTCTCCTAAATCAACACTGACCCACAGTAGGCTACTAAATCAACACTGACCCACAGTAGGCTCCTAAATCAACACTGACCCACAGTAGGCTCCTAAATCAACACTGACCCACAGTAGTCTACTTAATCAACACTGACCCAGAGTAGGCTCCTAAATCAACACTGACCCACAGTAGGCTACTAAATCAACACTGACCCACAGTAGGCTACTAAATCAACACTGACCCACAGTAGGCTCCTAAATCAACACTGACCCACAGTAGGCTACTAAATCAACATTGACCCACAGTAGGCTACTAAATCAACACAGACCCACAGTAGGCTACTAAATCAACAGTGACCCACAGTAGGCTACTAAATCAACAGTGACACTGACTCACCCAATGATGACGCTACTTTGCCTGGCTACCTGAACTCCTTGCCCCTGGGCCATGTGCTAGGTCACACCCACGGACGTTAGTGTCTTCTCCGCAATAAGTCTGGATTTGAGTACCTCCCTGACGATTTCTAGAACGCAAAACACATTCTAACTGTTCTGATTGGTCCCAGAAACCGATGGTTCGGGCCAGAGACAGAACACATTAGGGTAAAGCAATGTTTTGGAAAATTCGTCGTTGGGTTTGATACTCTGATTGGTTCGAGAGGATCTAATCGCGGATGACTTTGTTTTCGTAAAAAAAACTATAATTGTGATGTCACCATTTATGATTTGTCCGTGGAGCTCCGAGATAGGATTGTGTTGAGGTACAGATCTGGGGAAGGGTACCAAAAAATGTTTACAGCATTGAAGGTCCCCAAGAATGCAGTGTCCTCCATCATGCTTAAATGACCTTTCCTCAAGCAGACCGCCTGGCTTGGTCAGGGAGAAGGACCTTGGTCAGGGAGTTGACCAAGAAGGGGAGAAGGACCTTGGTCAGGAAGGTGACCAAGACCCCGATGGCCACTCTGACAGAGCTCCAGAATTTGTCTGTGGAGATGGGAGAACCTTCCAGAAGGACAACCATCTCTGCAGCACTCCGCCAATCGGGTCTTTATTGTAGAGCAGCCAGAAAGAATCCACTCCTCAGTAAAATGCACAACATCCTGCTTGGAGTTTGCGAAAAGGCACCCAAAATTTCTCAGACCATGAGAAACAAGATTCTCTGGTCTGATGAAACCAAGATTGAACTCTTTGGCCTGAATGCCAAGTGTCACGTCTGGAGGAAACCGGGCACCATCCCTACGGTGAAGCGTGGTGGTGGCAACATCATGCTGTGGGATGTTTTTCAGCGGCAGGGACTGGGAGACTAGTCAGGATCGAGGCAAAGATAAACGGAGTAAAGTACAGATAGATCCTTGATGAAATCTTGCTCCAAAGTGCTCAGGTCCTCAGACTGGGGTGAAGGTTTAACAATCCAACAGGATAACGACCAAAAAGCACACAGCAGAGACAATGCAGGAGTGGCTTCAGGACAAGTCTCTGAATGTCCTTGAGTGGCCCAGCCAGAGCCTGGACTTGAACCTGATCGAACATCTCAGAAGAGACCTGAAAATAGCTGTGCAGCAACACTCCCCATCCAACCTGACTTAGCTTGAGAGGATCTGCAGAGAAGAATGGGAGAAACTCCCCAAATACAGGTGTGTCAAGCTTGTAGCATCATACCCAAGAAGACTCAAGGCTATAGTCGCTGCCAAAGGTGCTTCAACAAAGTACTGAGTAAAGGGTCTGAATACCTATGTAATTGTGATATTTCCATTTTTTTTTGTAAAATATAAATTAGCAAAAAATCCTAAAAAATATTTTTTGCTATGTCATTATGGGATATTGTGTGTAGATTGATAAGGGGGGGAAAAAACAATTGAATCAATTTGAGAAGAAGGCTGTAACGAAACAAAATGTGTGAAAAGTCAGGAGTTTTGAATACTTTCTGAATGTCCAGTGTGTAAAACATGGTGTACAATATGTTAATGTGATATCAAACATGAAAAACTGACAGTACACTATCAAATCAAATTGTATTAGTCACAAAGGGCCGAATACCACAGGTATTTCACCTTACAGTGAAATGCTTACTTACAAGCCCTTAATTAGCCAACAATGCAGTAAAAAAATATGAACAAGATTATGAAATAAAAGTAACAAGTAATTAAAGAGCAGCAGTAAAATAACAACAGGGAGACTATATATAGGGGGGTACCTCGGTACAGAGTCAATGTGCAGGGGGCAGATAGACGATGACAGATAGACGATGACAGATAGAGGATGATAGGTAGACATGACAGATAGACGATGACAGATAGAGGATGACAGGTAGACATGACAGATAGACGATGACAGGTAGACGATGACAGGTAGACATGACAGCTAGACGATGACAGATAGACGATGACAGACAGACAATGACAGACAGACGATGACAGGTAGACGATGACAGACAGACGATGACAGGTAGCCGATGACAGGTAGACATGACAGCTAGACGATGACAGCTAGACGATGACAGATAGACGATGACAGACAGACGATGACAGGTGGACGATGACAGGTAGACATGACAGATAGACGATGACATGTAGACATGACAGATAGACGATGACAGGTAGACATGACAGATAGACGATGACAGATAGACGATGACAGGTAGACGATGACAGGTAGACGATGACAGATAGACGATGACAGGTAGACGATGACAGGTAGATGATGACAGACAGACGATGACAGGTAGACGATGACAGGTAGACATGACAGATAGACGATGACAGATAGACGATGACAGGTAGACATGACAGATAGACGATGACAGATAGACGATGACAGGTGGCCGATGACAGGTAGACGATGACAGATAGACGATGACAGGTAGACGATGACAGATAGACGATGACAGATAGAGGATGACAGGTAGACATGACAGATAGACGATGACAGATAGAGGATGACAGGTAGACATGACAGATAGACGATGACAGGTAGACGATGACAGGTAGACATAACAGCTAGACGATGACAGATAGACGATGACAGACAGACGATGACAGGTAGACGATGACAGATAGACGATGACAGCCAGACGATGACAGACAGACGATGACAGGTAGACGATGACAGGTAGACATGACAGCTAGACGATGACAGCTAGACGATGACAGATAGACGATGACAGACAGACGATGACAGGTGGACGATGACAGGTAGACATGACAGATAGACGATGACAGGTAGACATGACAGATAGACGATGACAGGTAGACATGACAGATAGACGATGACAGATAGACGATGACAGGTAGACGATGACAGGTAGACGATGACAGATAGACGATGACAGGTAGACGATGACAGGTAGGCGATGACAGACAGACGATGACAGGTAGGCGATGACAGGTAGACATGACAGATAGACGATGACAGGTAGACATGACAGATAGACGATGACAGGTAGACATGAGAGATAGGCGATGACAGATAGACGATGACAGGTAGACGATGACAGGTAGACGATGACAGGTAGACGATGACAGGTAGACGATGACAGATAGACGATGACAGATAGACGATGACAGGTAGACGATGACAGGTAGACATGACAAACAAGGCACCCTATTCCCTATATAGTTCACTACTATATAGTCTACTACTTTGGGCCTCTGGTCCTTTAGGGCTCCTGCCCGGCATTTGGGACACATCTTGAAACTGCGGAGCAGGTGTACCGACTGCACTGCACGCGCTCAGACCCAGGGCTGCGATTGGTTGTGACAAGGATGGCGAGTTCGAGTTTAGCCACCATCTGTGTCTGTTTCACCTCTGACCAGAGGAGAGAGGCTGGGTGTCAATGTATACCACCTGTCTGGCTCTGTGTGTGCGTGTGTGTGTGTGCGCGTGTGTGTGTGTGTGTGTGTGTGTGTGTGTGTGTGTGTGTGTGTGTGTGTGTGTGTGTGTGTTGCTCTACCCTGTAAGGAGTCCTGTCCATGCCATGACGTTGTCACAACTAGGGCTGGGTGATATGGCCTAAACATCATATCTGGGCGATTCACAATAGATATGTACTGTATAGGGAAATCTTTTAATAGAGGCCATCTAGCCTCTATCTTATAGAAATGTTGTGCAACATGGGAACGCTTATAGGAACGCTTACATTGCTGTGAACAAGTATTTTCCCCCTCTATATTTTTGCATATTTCTGATGAATGTTCTCAGTGTTTGGTTTTCGACAGGCATAATGGGACGACACGTCATCCAAAAAGTTGACGCGAGTTTGACAAAAAAAGCACCTTGGATGATCATCAAGACTTCTGGTAGAATGTTCTACGGACAGATGAGTCAGAAGTAGAACGTTTTGGACAACATAGTTGGCGAAAACCAAACACAGCATTCCACAGTAAGAACCTCACACCAACGGTCAAGCATGGTGGTGGTAGTGTGATGGTTTGGGGTCAGCATGGTGGTGGTAGTGTGATGGTTTGGGGTCAGCATGGTGGTGGTAGTGTGATGGTTTGGGGATGCTTTGCTGCCTCAGGACCTGGACGACTTGCCTTAATAGTAGGGAACCATGAATTCTGCTCTGGACGACTTGCCTTAATAGTAGGGAACCATGAATTCTGCTCTGGACGACTTGCCTTAATAGTAGGGAACCATGAATTCTGCTCTGGACGACTTGCCTTAATAGTAGGTAACCATGAATTCTGCTCTGGACGACTTGCCTTAATAGTAGGGAACCATGAATTCTGCTCTGTATCAGAGAATTCTACAGGACGATGTCAGGCCATCTGTCTGTGAGCTGAAGTAGAAGTGCAGCTGGGTCATGCAGCAAGATAATGACCCAAAACACACAATCGAGTCTACATAAAAAAAAATCTAAAATGCAACAAATGTGAAGTTTTGGAATGGCCTAGTCGAAGTCAGACCTAGTCCCAATTGAGATGTTGTGGCAGGACTTGAAACGAGCAGTTCATGCTTGAAAACCCACGTAACTGAGTCACAGAAGCTCCGCAGCTGATGTGATGATCAACAACTACAGGAAGCGTTCGGTTGGTGGCACAAGCAATTTGATTTATCATATAGGGGCGTTTGGTGTTGTATAACTTTGTTTATATAAATAAATGAAGTATGTCATCGTTGTGTTATTTATTCACTCAGGTTCCTTGATCTGATTTAGGTTTTGTTGAAGATCTGATAACATTCAGTACAAAAACAATCTGGAAAAGTAGAGAAAAATATTAAAAAAGGAGGGATGATTTTTTAACAGCATTCTATTTCATCAACCAGCCATGAGGAGCTGGCTCTGCCTGCACAAGGGGTGATTATATTCTGCTCAAACTCTGAATGCCAGGGCTCTCATCAAAGTATTTGATTAGATTGTCTATCACATTAGCATTGATGTCAGAGTGATTAGAGGGACAATAGAGTGTTGAGTACCAGGCAGTTAGCAAGTTTGGTAGGCTACTAATGACCATCGGCAGCATCACAGCTCAGTTTTGGAGAAGCCTAGTTACCGTGTCAACAGTCACGGGGAATTTGACTGCGGTCATGACTCATGACAGCAGGTGTGGCGGTAATACGGTCACCGTAACAGCCCTGGTCATGACTCATGACAGCAGGTGTGGGGGTAATACGGTCACCGTAACAGCCCTGGTCAGGACTCCTGACTGCCGGTGTGGGGGTAATACGGTCACCGTAACAGCCCTGGTCATGACTCATGACAGCAGGTGTGGGGGTAATACAGTCACCGTAACAGCCCTGGTCATGACAGCAGGTGTGGGGGTAATACGGTCACCGTAACAGCCCTGGTCATGACTCATGACAGCAGGTGTGGGGGTAATACGGTCACCGTAACAGCCCTGGTCATGACTCATGACAGCAGGTGTGGGGGTAATACAGTCACCGTAACAGCCCTGGTCATGACTCATGACAGTAGGTGTGGGGGGTAATACGGTCACCGTAACAGCCCTGGTCATGACTCATGACAGCAGGTGTGGGGGTAATATGGTCACCGTAACAGCCCTGGTCATGACTCATGACAGCAGGTGTGGGGGTAATATGGTCACCGTAACAGCCCTGGTCATGACTCATGACAGCAGGTGTGGGGGTAATACAGTCACCGTAACAGCCCTGGTCATGACTCATGACAGTAGGTGTGGGGGGTAATACGGTCACCGTAACAGCCCTGGTCATGACTCATGACAGCAGGTGTGGGGGTAATACAGTCACCGTAACAGCCCTGGTCATGACTCATGACAGCAGGTGTGGGGGTAATATGGTCACCGTAACAGCCCTGGTCATGACTCATGACAGCAGGTGTGGGGGTAATATGGTCACCGTAACAGCCCTGGTCATGACTCATGACAGCAGGTGTGGGGGTAATATGGTCACCGTAACAGCCCTGGTCATGACTCATGACAGCAGGTGTGGGGGTAATATGGTCACCGTAACAGCCCTGGTCATGACTCATGACAGCAGGTGTGGGGGTAATATGGTCACCGTAACAGCCCTGGTCATGATTCATGACAGCAGGTGTGGCGGTAATATGGTCACCGTAACAGCCCTGGTCATGATTCATGACAGCAGGTGTGGCGGTAATATGGTCACCGTAACAGCCCTGGTCATGATTCATGACAGCAGGTGTGGCGGTAATATGGTCACCGTAACAGCCATGGTCATGATTCATGACAGCAGGTGTGGGGGTAATACGGTCACCGTAACAGCCATGGTCATGACTCATGACAGCAGGCGTGGGGGTAATATGGTCACCGTAACAGCCCTGGTCATGATTCATGACAGCAGGTGTGGGGGTAATACGGTCACCGTAACAGCCCTGGTCATGACTCATGACAGCAGGTGTGGGGGTAATACGGTCACCGTAACAGCTACTTATACATAATACACTTATTATGTATTAGAAATCAAAACATATAACAATAAACATATAACCTAAGGTTTGTATCACTACTAAAGCTGCATAAATATTTCCAAATTAAGCATATAGGAGGACCTGATTAAAAAGATCACTTTGTTAATAGTTTGGGAAAAATATCCTTTCAATTTTCTTCAGCTTCAAAGGTACTGTGTAAGGGATGTGTAAGGGCTATATTACCAAGAAGGAGAGTGATGGAGTGCTGCATCAGATGACATAGCCTCCACAAACAGCAGACCTCAACCCAATTGAGGTGGTTTGGGATGAGTTGGACTGCAGAGTCCAACAAGTGCTCAGCATATGTGGGAACTCCTTCAAGACTGTTGGAAAAGCATTCCTCATGAAGCTGGTTGAGAGAATGCCAAGAGTGTGCAAAGCTGTCATTAAGGTAAAGGGTGGCTACTTTAAAGAATCTCAAATCTCAAATATATTTTGATATGTTTAACCATTTTTTGGTTACTACATGATTCCATATGTGCTATTTCATAGTTTTGATGCCTTCACTATAATGTATAAAAAAAAATTAAAAAAATAAAGAAAAACCGTTGAATGAGTAGGTGTGTCCAAACTTTTGACTGGTACTATAAACGCTCATAAAAACTACAACAACAAAAACTTGATTATTGGGATACTTTTTGGATTATCGTGTTAAAAAACATACATTCGAAATTAATCAAATTAATTTGATATATTGTCACAACCCCTCTGCTTTTTATTTTAATTTTAATTTTATTTTATTTCACCTTTATTTAACCAGGTAGGCTAGTTGAGAACAAGTTCTCATTTACAACTGCGACCTGGCCAAGATAAAGCATAGCAGTGTGAACAGACAACACAGAGTTACACATGGAGTAAACAATTAACAAGTCAATAACACAGTAGAAAAAAAGAGTCTATATACATTGTGTGCAAAAGACATGAGGAGGTAGGCGAATAATTACAATTTAGCAGATTAACACTGGAGTGATAAATTATCAGATGGTCATGTGCAGGAAGATATACTGGTGTGCAAAAGAACAGTATGGGGATGAGGTAGGTAAATTGGGTGGGCTATTTACCGATAGACTATGGACAGCTGCAGTGATCGGTTAGCTGCTCAGATAGCAGATGTTTAAAGTTGGTGAGGGAGATAAAGTCTCCAACTTCAGCGATTTTTGCAATTCGTTCCAGTCACAGGCAGCAGAGAACTGGAAGGAAAGGCAGCCAAATGAGGTGTTGGCTTTAGGGATGATCAGTGAGATACACCTGCTGGAGCGCATGCTACGGGTGGGTGTTGCCATCGTGACCAGTGAACTGAGATAAGGCAGAGCTTTACCTAGCATGGACTTGTAGATGACCTGGAGCCAGTGGGTCTGGCAACGAATATGTAGCGAGGACCCGCCGACTAGAGCATACAGGTCGCAGTGGTGGGTGGTATAAGGTGCTTTAGTAACAAAACGGATGGCACTGTGATAAACTGCATCCAGTTTGCTGAGTAGAGTATTGGAAGCTATTTTGTAGATAACATCGCCAAAGTCGAGGATCGGTAGGATAGTCAGTTTTACTAGGGTAAGCTTGGCGGCGTGAGTGAAGGACGCTTTGTTGCGGAATAGAAAGCCGACTCTAGATTTGATTTTAGATTGGAGATGTTTGATATGATTCTGGAAGGAGAGTTTACAGTCTAGCCAGATACCTAGGTACTTATAGATGTCCACATATTCTAGGTCGGAACCATCCAGGGTGGTGATGCTAGTCGGGCGTGCGGGTGCAGGCAGCGAACGGTTGAAAAGCATGCATTTGGTTTTACTAGCGCTTAAGAGCAGTTGGAGGCCACGGAAGGAGTGTTGTATTGCATTGAAGCTCGTTTGAAGGTTAGATAGCACAGTGTCCAAGGACGGGCCGGAAGTATACTGAATGGTGTCGTCTGCGTAGAGCAAGAGCAACATCATTGATATATACAGAGAAAAGAGTCAGCCAGAGAATTGAACCTTATGGCAGCCCCATAGAGACTGCCAGAGGACCGGACAACATGTCCTCCGATTTGACACACTGTACTCTGTCTGCAAAGTAGTAGGTGAACCAGGCATGGCAGTCATTAGAAAAACCGAGGCTACTGAGTCTGCCGATAAGAATATGGTGATTGACAGAGTCGAAAGCCTTGGCCAGGTCGATGAAGACGGCTGCACAGTACTGTCTTTTATCGATGGCGGTTATGATATCGTTTGAGCCTTGAGCGTGGCTGAGGTGCACCCGTGACCGGCTCGGAAACCAGATTGCACAGCGGAGAAGGTACGGTGGGATTCGAGATAGGCAGGGCAGGATGGATATAGGTCTGTAACAGTTTGGATCCAGGGTGTCTCCCCTTTGAAGAGGGGATGACTGCGGCAGCTTTCAATCCTTGGGGATCTCAGACGATATGAAAGAGAGGTTGAACAGGCTGGTAATAGGGGTTGCGACAATGGCAGCGGATAGTTTCAGAAATAGAGGGCCCAGATTGTCAAGACCAGCTGATTTGTACGGGTCCAGGTTTTGCAGCTCTTTCAGAACATCTGCTATCTGGATTTGGGTAAAGGAGAAGCTGGGGAGGCTTGGGCGAGTAGCTGTGGGGGGGGGGGCGGAGCTGTTGGCCGAGGTTGGACTAGCCAGGAGGAAGGCATGGCCAGCCGTTGAGAAATGCTTGTTGAAGTTTTCGATTATCATGGATTTATCAGTGGTGACCGTGTTACCTAGCCTCAGTGCAGTGGGCAGCTTGGAGGAGGTGCTCTTGTTCTCCATGGACTTTACAGTGTCCCAGAACTTTTTGGAGTTAGAGCTACAGGATGAAAATTTCTGCTTGAAAAAGCTGGCCTTTGCTTTCCTGACTGACTGCGTGTATTGGTTCCTGACTTCCCTGAACAGTTGCATATCGCGGGGACTATTCGATGCTATTGCAGTCCGCCACAGGATGTTTTTGTGCTGGTCGAGGGCAGTCAGGTCTGGAGTGAACCAAGGGCTGTATCTGTTCTTAGTTCTGCATTTTTTGAACGGAGCATGCTTATCTAAGATGGTGAGGAAGTTACTTTTAAAGAATGACCAGTTATCCTCAACTGACGTGATGAGGTCAATATCCTTCCGGGATCCCGGGCCAGGTCGATTAGAAAGGCCTGCTAGCAGAAGTGTTTTAGGGAGCGTTTTACAGTGATGAGGGGTGGTCGTTTGACTGCGGACCCGTAGCGGATACAGGCAATGAGGCAGTGATCGCTGAGATCCTGATTGAAGACAGCGGAGGTGTATTTGGAGGGCCAGTTGGTCAGGATAACGTCTATGAGGGTGCCCTTGTTTACAGATTTAGGGTTGTACCTGGTAGGTTCCTTGATGATTTGTGTGAGATTGAGGGCATGTAGCTTAGATTGAAGGACGGCCGGGGTGTTAAGCATATCCCAGTTTAGGTCACCTAACAGAACAAACTCTGAAGCTAGATGGGCGGCGATCAATTCATAAATGGTGTCCAGGGCACAGCTGGGAGCTGAGGGGGGTCGGTAGCAGGCGGCAAAAGTGAGAGACTTATTGCTGGAGAGAGTAATTTTCAAAATTAGTAGTTCGAACTGTTTGGGTATGGACCTGGAAAGTATGACATTACTTTGCAGGCTATATATAAATAGATATAGATATAGATAGATATAGATAGATATAGATATAGATATAGATATAGATAGATATATATATATAGATAGATATAGATAGATATAGATATAGATATAGATAGATATAGATAGATATAGATAGATATAGATATAGATATAGATATAGATAGATAGAGATATAGATAGATATAGATATATATATAGACATAGATATAGATAGATATATATCGATATAGATAGATATAGATATAGATAGATATAGATATAGAGATATAGATAGATATAGATAGATATAGATATATATATAGATATAGATAGATATAGATCAATATAGATATAGATATAGATAGATATAGATAGATATATATATAGATATAGATAGATATAGATATAGATAGATATAGATAGATATAGATATAGATATAGATATAGATAGATATAGATATAGATATAGATAGATATAGATATAGATATAGATAGATATAGATATAGGCAGAATCAGAATTATTTATGTAACATTTATAAATCAAATGTTTTATTCATTTATGTGAGATATGTCATTATTGTCTATTTTTGGATAATACTGTTGGCCGGTTGCAGTTATCCTTCCTCTGTTCTGGGTTCAGTTACTTGGGCCTCAGAGAGGGGAGAGGTCAAGCTTGTCTTCATATGTAAACATATTTTTTAAACCATGTGAATGGATGATTGAGGGGGAACCAATGATCTCTTGGATCCACAATGTCTGTGTGCCAGTCACTGTGTCTCTGTGATCTTGTCTAGAAGGGGTGTATTTGATATATGCTAGTTTTTGGTCCTGAGTGGTACCAAGAGCGAGATAAGAACATAGTTTAGGAGACAAAGCTGAACGATTGTCACGTTCTGACCTTTATTTCCTTTGTTTAGTATTTATTTAGTATGGTCAGGGCGTGAGTTGGGTGGGCAGTCTATGTTTGTTTTTCTATGATTTGGAGATTTGTATGTTTCGGCCTAGTATGGTTCTCAATCAGAGGCAGGTGTCATTAGTCTCTGATTGAGAATCATACTTAGGTAGCCTGGGTTTCACTGTTTGTTTGTGGGTGATTGTCTATGTTAGTTGCTTGTGTTCAGCACAGGTCTCATTAGCTTCACGGTCGTTATTTGTTTATTGTTTTTGTAGAGTGTGTTTCAGTGTTCAGTGTTTTCTTTATTAAAATTCAAGATGAACACAAACCACGCCGCATATTGGTCGTCCGA
>NC_088410.1:96146849-96191849 GCF_034236695.1 Oncorhynchus nerka | reverse complement strand
CAGAGCCCTATGGACCCCAGATCCCTATGGACGCCAGATCCCTATGGACCCCAGAGCCCTATGAAGTGCACTACATTTGACCAGAACCCTATGGACCCCAGAGCCCTATGGACCCCAGATCCCTATGGACCCCAGAGCCCTATGAAGTGCACTACATTTGACCAGAGCCCTATCGACCCCAGAGCCCTATAGACCCCAGATCCCTATGGACCCCAGATCCCTATGGACCCCAGAGCCCTATGAAGTGCACTACATTTGACCAGAACCCTATGGACCCCAGAGCCCTATGGACCCCAGGCCCTATGGACCCCAGATCCCTATGGACCCCAGAGCCCTATAGACCCCAGAGCCCTATAGACCCCAGAGCCCTATAGACCCCAGAGCCCTATGTAGTGCACTACATTTGACCAGAGCCCTATAGACCCCAGATCCCTATGGACCCCAGAGCCCTATAGACCCCAGAGCCCTATGAAGTGCACTACATTTGACCAGAGCCCTATAGACCCCAGAGCCCTATCGACCCCAGAGTCCTATAGACCCCAGAGCCCTATAGACCCCAGAGCCCTATCGACCCCAGAGTCCTATAGACCCCAGAGCCCTATAGACCCCAGAGCCCTATGGACCCCAGAGCCCTATGGACCCCAGAGCCCTATAGACTCCAGAGCCCTATAGACCCCAGAGCCCTATGGACCCCAGAGCCCTATAGACCCCAGAGCCCTATAGACCCCAGAGCCCTATGGACCCCAGATCCCTATGGACCCCAGATCCCTATGTAGTGCACTACATTTGACCAGAGCCCTATAGACCCCAGAGCCCTATGTAGTGCACTACGTTTGACCAGAGCCCTATGGACCCCAGAGCCCTATGGACCCCAGAGCCCTATAGACCCCAGAGCCCTATGGACCCCAGAGCCCTATAGACCCCAGAGCCCTATGGACCCCAGAGCCCTATAGACCCCAGAGCCCTATAGACCCCAGAGCCCTATGGACCCCAGAGCCCTATGGACCCCAGAGCCATATAGACCCCAGCGCCCTATGGACCCTAGAGCCCTATGTAGTGCACTACATTTGACCAGAGCCCTATAGACCCCAGAGCCCTATGTAGTGCACTACATTTGACCAGAGCCCTATAGACCCCAGAGCCCTATGTAGTGCACTAATTTTGACCAGAGCCCTATAGACCCCAGAGCCCTATGGACCCAGAGCCCTATGGACCCCAGAGCCCTATGGGCCCAGAGCCCTATAGACCCCAGAGCCCTATAGAACCCCAGAGCCCTATGGACCCCAGAGCCCTATAGACCCCAGAGCCCTATGGACCCCAGAGCCCTATAGACCCCAGAGCCCTATAGACCCCAGAGCCCTATAGACCCCAGATCCATATAGACCCCAGAGCCCTATAGACCCCAGAGCCCTATAGACCCCAGAGCCATATAGACCCCAGAGCCCTATAGACCCCAGATCCCTATAGACCCCAGAGCCCTATAGACCCCAGAGCCCTATAGACCCCAGAGCCCTTTGTAGTGCACAACATTTGACCAGAGCCCTATAGACCCCGGAGCCCTATGTAGTGCACTACATTTGACCAGAGCCCTATGGACCCCAGAGCCTATGTAGCTCACTACATTTGACCAGAGCCCTATAGACCCCATAGCCCTATGGACCCCAGAGCCCTATGGACCCCAGAGCCCTATGGACCCCAGAGCCCTATAGACCCCAGAGCCCTATGGACCCCAGAGCCCTATAGACCCCAGAGCCATATAGACCCCAGAGCCCTATAGACCCCAGATCCATATAGACCCCAGAGCCCTATAGACCCCAGAGCCCTATAGACCCCAGAGCCATATAGACCCCAGAGCCCTATAGACCCCAGATCCCTATAAACCCCAGAGCCCTATAGACCCCCAGAGCCCTATAGACCCCAGAGCCCTATGGACCCCAGAGCCCTATGTAGTGCACTACATTTGACCAGAGCCCTATAGACCCCAGAGCCCTATGTAGTGCACTACATTTGACCAGAGCCCTATAGACCCCAGAGCCCTATGTAGTGCACTACATTTGACCAGAGCCCTATAGACCCCAGAGCCCTATGGACCCAGAGCCCTATGGACCCCAGAGCCCTATGGACCCAGAGCCCTATATACCCCAGAGCCCTATAGAACCCCAGAGCCCTATGGACCCCAGAGCCTATAGACCCCAGAGCCCTATGGACCCCAGAGCCCTATAGACCCCAGAGCCCTATAGACCCCAGATCCATATAGACCCCAGAGCCCTATAGACCCCAGAGCCCTATAGACCCCAGATCCATATAGACCCCAGAGCCCTATAGACCCCAGAGCCCTATAGACCCCAGAGCCATATAGACCCCAGAGCCCTATAGACCCCAGATCCCTATAGACCACCAGAGCCCTATAGCCCTATAGACCCCAGAGCCCTATGTAGTGCACTACATTTGACCAGAACCCTATAGACCCCAGAGCCCTATAGACCCCAGATCCATATAGACCCCAGAGCCCTATACACCCCAGAGCCCTATAGACCCCAGAGCCCTATAGACCCCAGATCCCTATAGACCCCAGAGCCCTATAGACCCCAGAGCCCTATGGACCCCTGAGCCCTATGTAGCTCACTACATTTGACCAGAGCCCTATAGATCCCAGAGCCCTATGGACCCCAGAGCCCTATGGACCCCAGAGCCCTATGGACCCCAGAGCCCTATAGACCCCAGAGCCCTATGGACCCCAGAGCCCTATAGACCCCAGAGCCCTATAGACCCCAGAGCCCTATAGACCCCAGATCCATATAGACCCCAGACCCCTATAGACCCCAGAGCCCTATAGACCCCAGAGCCATATAGACCCCAGAGCCCTATAGACCCCAGATCCCTATAAACCCCAGAGCCCTATAGACCCCAGAGCCCTATAGACCCCAGAGCCCCTATGGACCCCAGAGCCCTATGTAGTGCACGACATTTGACCAGAGCCCTATAGACCCCAGAGCCCTATGTAGTGCACTACATTTGACCAGAAACCCTATAGACCCCAGAGCCCTATGTAGTGCACTACATTTGACCAGAGCCCTATAGACCCCAGAGCCCTATGGACCCAGAGCCCTATGGACCCCCAGAGCCCTATGGACCCAGAGCCCTATAGACCCCAGAGCCCTATAGAACCCCAGAGCCCTATGGACCCCAGAGCCCTATAGACCCCAGAGCCCTATGGACCCCAGAGCCCTATAGACCCCAGAGCCCTATAGACCCCAGATCCATATAGACCCCAGAGCCCTATAGACCCCAGAGCCCTATAGACCCCAGATCCATATAGACCCCCAGAGCCCTATAGACCCCAGAGCCCTATAGACCCCAGAGCCATATAGACCCCAGAGCCCTATAGACCCCAGATCCCTATAGACCACCAGAGCCCTATAGCCCTATAGACCCCAGAGCCCTATGTAGTGCACTACATTTGACCAGAGCCCTATAGACCCCAGAGCCCTATAGACCCCAGATCCATATAGACCCCAGAGCCCTATACACCCCAGAGCCCTATAGACCCCAGAGCCCTATAGACCCCAGATCCCTATAGACCCCAGAGCCCTATAGACCCCAGAGCCCTATGGACCCCTGAGCCCTATGTAGCTCACTACATTTGACCAGAGCCCTATAGATCCCAGAGCTCTATGGACCCCAGAGCCCTATGGAACCCAGAGCCCTATAGACCCCAGAGCCCTATGGACCCCAGAGCCCTATAGACCCCAGAGCCCTATAGACCCCAGAGCCCTATAGACCCCAGATCCATATAGACCCCAGACCCCTATAGACCCCAGAGCCCTATAGACCCCAGAGCCATATAGACCCCAGAGCCCTATAGACCCCAGATCCCTATAAACCCCAGAGCCCTATAGACCCCAGAGCCCTATAGACCCCAGAGCCCTATGGACCCCAGAGCCCTAGACCCCAGCGCCCTATGGACCCCAGAGCCCTATGTAGTGCACTACATTTGACCAGAGCCCTATAGACCCCAGAGCCCTATGTAGTGCACTACATTTGACCAGAGCCCTATAGACCCCAGAGCCCTATGTAGTGCACTACATTTGACCAGAGCCCTATAGACCCCAGAGCCCTATGGACCCAGAGCCCTATGGACCCCAGGCCCTATGGACCCAGAGCCCTATAGACCCCAGAGCCATATAGAACCCCAGAGCCCTATGGACCCCAGAGCCCTATAGACCCCAGAGCCCTATAGACCCCCAGAGCCCTATAGACCCCAGAGCCCTATAGACCCCAGATCCATATAGACCCCAGAGCCCTATAGACCCCAGAGCCCTATAGACCCCAGAGCCATATAGACCCCAGAGCCCTATAGACCCCAGATCCCTATAGACCCCAGATCCATATAGACCCCAGAGCCCTATAGACCCCAGAGCCCTATAGACCCCAGAGCCATATAGACCCCAGAGCCCTATAGACCCCAGATCCCTATAGACCCCAGAGCCCTATGGACCCCAGAGCCCAATAGACCCCAGAGCCCTATGGACCCCAGAGCCCTATGTAGTGCACTACATTTGACCAGAGCCCTATAGACCCCAGAGCCCTATGTAGTGCACTACATTTGACCAGAGCCCTATAGACCCAGAGCCCTATGTAGTGCACTACATTTGACCAGAAGCCCTATAGACCCCAGAGCCCTATGGACCCAGAGCCCTATGGACCCCAGAGCCCTATGGACCCAGAGCCCTATAGACCCCAGAGCCCTATAGAACCCCAGAGCCCTATGGACCCCAGAGCCCTATAGACCCCAGAGCCCTATGGACCCCAGAGCCCTATAGACCCCAGAGCCCTATAGACCCCAGATCCATATAGACCCCAGAGCCCTATAGACCCCAGAGCCCTATAGACCCCAGATCCATATAGACCCCAGAGCCTATAGACCCCAGAGCCCTATAGACCCCAGAGCCATATAGACCCCAGAGCCCTATAGACCCCAGATCCCTATAGACCACCAGAGCCCTATAGCCCTATAGACCCCAGAGCCCTATGTAGTGCACTACATTTGACCAGAGCCCTATAGACCCCAGAGCCCTATAGACCCCAGATCCATATAGACCCCAGAGCCCTATAGACCCCAGAGCCCTATAGACCCCAGAGCCCTATAGACCCCAGATCCCTATAGACCCCAGATCCATATAGACCCCAGAGCCCTATAGACCCCAGAGCCCTATAGACCCCAGAGCCATATAGACCCCAGAGCCCTATAGACCCCAGATCCCTATAGACCCCAGAGCCCTATGGACCCCAGAGCCCAATAGACCCCAGAGCCCTATGGACCCCAGAGCCCTATGTAGTGCACTACATTTGACCAGAGCCCTATAGACCCCAGAGCCCTATGTAGTGCACTACATTTGACCAGAGCCCTATAGACCCCAGAGCCCTATGTAGTGCACTACATTTGACCAGAGCCCTATAGACCCCAGAGCCCTATGGACCCAGAGCCCTATGGACCCCAGAGCCCTATGGACCCAGAGCCCTATAGACCCCAGAGCCCTATAGAACCCCAGAGCCCTATGGACCCCAGAGCCCTATAGACCCCAGAGCCCTATGGACCCCAGAGCCCTATAGACCCCAGAGCCCTATAGACCCCAGATCCCATATAGACCCCAGAGCCCTATAGACCCCAGAGCCCTATAGACCCCAGATCCATATAGACCCCAGAGCCCTATAGACCCCAGAGCCCTATAGACCCCAGAGCCATATAGACCCCAGAGCCCTATAGACCCCAGATCCCTATAGACCACCAGAGCCCTATAGCCCTATAGACCCCAGAGCCCTATGTAGTGCACTACATTTGACCAGAACCCTATAGACCCCAGAGCCCTATAGACCCCAGATCCATATAGACCCCAGAGCCCTATACACCCCAGAGCCCTATAGACCCCAGAGCCCTATAGACCCCAGATCCCTATAGACCCCAGAGCCCTATAGACCCCAGAGCCCTATGGACCCCTGAGCCCTATGTAGCTCACTACATTTGACCAGAGCCCTATAGATCCCAGAGCTCTATGGACCCCAGAGCCCTATGGACCCCAGAGCCCTATAGACCCCAGAGCCCTATGGACCCCAGAGCCCTATAGACCCCAGAGCCCTATAGACCCCAGAGCCCTATAGACCCCAGATCCATATAGACCCCAGACCCTATAGACCCCAGAGCCCTATAGACCCCAGAGCCATATAGACCCCAGAGCCCTATAGACCCCAGATCCCTATAAACCCCAGAGCCCTATAGACCCCAGAGCCCTATAGACCCCAGAGCCCTATGGACCCCAGAGCCCTATAGACCCCAGCGCCCTATGGACCCCAGAGCCCTATGTAGTGCACTACATTTGACCAGAGCCCTATAGACCCCAGAGCCCTATGTAGTGCACTACATTTGACCAGAGCCCTATAGACCCCAGAGCCCTATGTAGTGCACTACATTTGACCAGAGCCCTATAGACCCCAGAGCCCTATGGACCCAGAGCCCTATGGACCCCGGAGCCCTATGGACCCAGAGCCCTATAGACCCCAGAGCCATATAGAACCCCAGAGCCCTATGGACCCCAGAGCCCTATAGACCCCAGAGCCCTATAGACCCCCAGAGCCCTATAGACCCCAGAGCCCTATAGACCCCAGATCCATATAGACCCCAGAGCCCTATAGACCCCAGAGCCCTATAGACCCCAGAGCCATATAGACCCCAGAGCCCTATAGACCCCAGATCCCTATAGACCCCAGAGCCCTATAGACCCCAGAGCCATATAGACCCCAGAGCCCTATAGACCCCAGATCCCTATAGACCCCAGAGCCCTATAGACCCCAGATCCATATAGACCCCAGAGCCCTATAGACCCCAGAGCCCTATAGACCCCAGAGCCATATAGACCCCAGAGCCCTATAGACCCCAGATCCCTATAGACCCCAGAGCCCTATGGACCCCAGAGCCCAATAGACCCCAGAGCCCTATAGACCCCAGAGCCCTATAGACCCCAGAGCCCTATAGACCCCAGATCCATATAGACCCCAGACCCCTATAGACCCCAGAGCCCTATAGACCCCAGAGCCATATAGACCCCAGAGCCCTATAGACCCCAGATCCCTATAAACCCCAGAGCCCTATAGACCCCAGAGCCCTATAGACCCCAGAGCCCTATGGACCCCAGAGCCCTATAGACCCCAGCGCCCTATGGACCCCAGAGCCCTATGTAGTGCACTACATTTGACCAGAGCCCTATAGACCCCAGAGCCCTATGTAGTGCACTACATTTGACCAGAGCCCTATAGACCCCAGAGCCCTATGTAGTGCACTACATTTGACCAGAGCCCTATAGACCCCAGAGCCCTATGGACCCAGAGCCCTATGGACCCCGGAGCCCTATGGACCCAGAGCCCTATAGACCCCAGAGCCATATAGAACCCCAGAGCCCTATGGACCCCAGAGCCCTATAGACCCCAGAGCCCTATAGACCCCAGAGCCCTATAGACCCCAGAGCCCTATAGACCCCAGATCCATATAGACCCCAGAGCCCTATAGACCCCAGAGCCCTATAGACCCCAGAGCCATATAGACCCCAGAGCCCTATAGACCCCAGATCCCTATAGACCCCAGAGCCCTATAGACCCCAGAGCCCTATAGACCCCAGAGCCCTATAGACACCAGAGCCCTATAGACCCCAGAGCCCTATAGACCCCAGAGCCCTATAGACCCCAGAGCCCTATAGACCCCAGATCCCTATAGACCCCAGATCCCTATAGACCCCAGAGCCCTATAGACCCCAGATCCCTATAGACCCCAGAGCCCTATAGACCCCAGAGCCCTATAGACCCCAGAGCCCTATAGACCCCAGAGCCCTATAGACCCCAGAGCCATATAGACCCCAGATCCCTATAGACCCCAGAGCCCTATAGACCCCAGAGCCCTATAGACCCCAGAGCCCTATAGACCCCAGAGCCATATAGACCCCAGAGCCCTATAGACCCCAGAGCCCTATAGACCCCAGAGCCCTATAGACCCCAGAGCCCTATAGACCCCAGAGCCCTATAGACCCCAGAGCCCTATAGACCCCAGAGCCCTATAGACCCCAGAGCCCTATAGACCCCAGAGCCCTATAGACCCCAGAGCCATATAGACCCCAGAGCCCTATAGACCCCAGAGCCCTATAGACCCCAGAGCCCTATAGACCCCAGAGCCCTATAGACCCCAGACCCAGAGCCCTATAGACCCCAGAGCCCTATAGACCCCAGAGCCCTATAGACCCCAGAGCCCTATAGACCCCAGAGCCATATAGACCCCAGAGCCCTATAGACCCCAGAGCCCTATGTAGTGCACTACATTTGTAACAGTATTTTATTGAAATTTCACAATTTTCACCCATATTAAGAGATACAACAACAGAGACAAAGCACACAGAACAAAAAGAAACACAGCCCCCACTTACCCATATCTACGTGCATATACATACACATACATACATACACATACATACATACACATACATACACACATATACATATACCCATGCATATACATACACATACATACATACACATACATACATACACATACATACACACATATACATATACCCATGCATATACCCACACATATACATACACATACATACATACCCATACATACACACATATACATATACCCATGCATATACCCACACATATACATACACATACATACATACACATACATACATACATACACATACACACATATACATATACCCATGCATATACCCACACATATACATACACATACATACATACACATACATACATACATACACATACACACATATACATATACCCATGCATATACATACACATATATATACACATACATACATACCCATACATACACACATATACATATACCCATGCATATACCCACACATATACATACACATACATACATACCCATACATACACACATATACATATACCCATGCATATACCCACACATATACATACACATACATACATACACATACATACATACATACACATACACACATATACATATACCCATGCATATACACACACATATGCATACATACCCATACATACACACATATACATATACCCATGCATATACCCACACACATATGCATACATACATGCATATACGCACACACATATACACACCCATACATACGTACACCATTTTCCTCTCCCCGCTCTGTGCTTCTCTCACCCCATCACCATCATTGCGTCCCTCAATACATACATTTTAAACAAACTTACAAACAGAAATTAAACAAAAAAGCTCAGTTTAAACCAAGAGGTTAGGTTCACACATGGAACGTACAGTGTAGTTCTGAAATACATAGATCCCCGCCATTCTAAGAGAATCCTTGCAGCATAATAGCTGATACCTCAGGTTCTAGGTCATTTAGATAAGGTTCCCATACTTTGTAGAACTGGTCTGTTTTAGAATGCAATGTACATGTCAGATATTCCAGAGGCACCCATTCAAATAGTATCTTATGCCAGTCTTTAATAGAAGGAACCTTATCACTAATCCACTGTAAAAGGATGTTTTTCCTCGCTGCGAAGGTAAGGATGTTGTAAAGCCTTCTTTTACAGACAGAAGTAACATGCCTACTAGGGAGACCTAACAGTAAAGAAACTGGGTCCAATTCTAGATCAACCCCTAGGATCTTTTCAATTTCTTGCAGGACACCAGACCAGTATCTTTGTATTTTGGTACATGACCATAAACAATGTGTTAGGGTGCCTGTATCAGTTTTGCATTTAAGACACTGAGGGGAAGAGGAAGTGGGGCTAAAAGCATGTCTGCGATTTGGGGATATATGCAATCTGTGTATTATTCTTAATTGGATTGCTCTAGTACGGTTACATATAGATATTGTTTTTGCATATCTCCAAATGTCCTCCCACATCTCTTCGTCAATAGTAACAGACAATTCTTTCTCCCACACTTGTTTCACCCTCTGTGTGTTGACAGCAGAAAAGGACCTTAAAGTATCATAAAACAGACTTACAGACATTTTCCTTTGTGGGAAAAAAAGCATTCTTTCAATGACAGACATATCAGGGTTACCAATTAAGGTGGTGCTCTCCAGAATATAATGTCTTACTTGTAGGAAGCGGAAAAAGTCCTGCTTTGGGAGTCGATATTTCTCGACCATCTGCTCAAATGACAACAAAATCTTGTCAGCAAATAAGTCGTTTAGCCTGCGTATGCCCTTATTAAGCCATAAGTTAAAGCCAGCATCCAGCAATCCTGGACTGAAATCTGGGTTGTTAAGAATTGGGGTAAGAGCAGAGGTTAGTTTGGACCTTCCCAGGAAGCGTTGAACTGACCTCCATACTTTGAGTGTGTTAAGTGTAACTGGATTATTGCAGTGTTCTTCTACAGACTTGAAACTTCTGAAAAATAAAAGATCCTGTAAGGGGTATTTTGAAAGAGAAGTCTCAATGTCTAACCAAATAGAGGAGTCATCATTTGTGATCCAGTCAGAAATATAACAAAGGTGGGCACACCATTGATAGAACTTGATATTGGGCAGGTCCAAGCCACCCATAGAACTTGGCAGCTGCAATATTGCCATCTTAAGTCTTGGCTTGCGTTTACTCCATATAAAGGAACTTAGCCATCCATTTACATCCTTTATTACCTTATTGGGAGTAATACTGGGATCATTTGGATTGGGTAAAGTAGTCTAGGTAAACGTTCATTTTCAGGAGGGATATTCTACCCAACCAAGAAATGGGGAGAGAGTTCCAGCGCTCCAGATCCTGTCTTATTGTATCAAACAAGGGAACAAAATTGGCTTTGTACATTAGCTGGAATTTAGGAGTTACAAATATACCCAGATACATGAAACCTGAGGGAGACCATTTAAAAGGGAAGGGGGGAGAAGTATTAGGTACAGAGTGTAGGCTACCAAGTGGCATAGCCTCTGACTTAGTTAGGTTAATCTTGTAGCCTGAGAATTCACTGAATAATTCAATTATATTAATAAGAGATGTAATTGAAGTCTCGGGACTAGAGATGAATATCAGGACATCATCAGCATACAAGCTTATTTTATGGTGAACATCACCAATGAGCAGCCCCTGTATAGCAGGCGTTACCCTGATGGCCTCGGCCAGTGGTTCCATAACGAGTGCAAAGAGGAGGGGGGATAAAGGACAGCCCTGTCTGGTACCTCTGTGTATAGAGAAGCTATTTGACCTTAGCCCATTAGTAAGGACAGCCCTGTCTGGTACCTCTGTGTATAGAGAAGCTATTTGACCGTAGCCCATTAGTTAGGACAGCCCTGTCTGGTACCTCTGTGTATAGAGAAGCTATTTGACCGTAGCCCATTAGTAAGGACAGCCCTGTCTGGTACCTCTGTGTATAGAGAAGCTATTTGACCGTAGCCCATTAGTAAGGACAGCCCTGTCTGGTACCTCTGTGTATAGAGAAGCTATTTGACCGTAGCCCATTAGTAAGGACAGCCCTGTCTGGTACCTCTGTGTATAGAGAAGCTATTTGACCGTAGCCCATTAGTAAGGACAGCAGCCTGAGGATCATCATATAGAACTTTCACCCATTTTATAAAGTTGTCCCCCAGACCAAATTTATTTAGAGCAAATAATAGGTAAGACCACTCCACACGATCAAATGCTTTCTCAGCATCTAGGGAGAGCACAAGACCATCTACAGCACTTTGTTGGTAGGCTTGAATTACATTAAGAAGCCGCCTGACGTTGTTGCATGACTTACGGCCCCTAATGAAGCCAGTTTGGTCTCCTTTCACAATTAGTGGCAATGAGTCCTCTAATCTTGTGGCTAGAATTTTAGAAAGCAATTTTCTATCCACATTCAGAAGGGAAATTGGTCTGTACGAGGAACAAGACTCTGGACATTTTCCCTTTTTGAGAATAAGTGAAATGTTGGCTTCTCTCAGCGTTTGAGGGAGTTGGTCATTTGAAAATGAGTGGTTAAACATATCACGCAATGGCTCAAGGATCAGGCCATGGAACTCTTTATAGAACTCACTACAAAACCCGTCTGGTCCTGGGGCCTTACCATTTTGCAGACTCTTAATTGCGAACATTATCTCTTCCTTGGTAATAGGGGCATTAAGGAGGGACCTCTGTTCTTCGGAGATAGTAGGGAGCTCAATCTTACCAAAGAAGTTCTCCATTAATTTGGGTGCATCCTTTGGCAGTTCTGAGGCATAAAGGTTTGTATAAAATTTCTTAAATGAGTCACTTATCAATTTATTTTCATATAAATGATTACCATCAGAATCAGTAATAGTAGCAATTGACTGAGAGTCAGCCCTCTTTTTAGCTAGGTATGCCAAGTACTTTCCTGGCTTATCGCCATGTTCATATAGCTTTTGCCTGACAAATCTCATTTTCTTTTCAGCGTCCTGTGTTAGGAGAGAGTCTAGCGTTGATCTAATGACTGATATTTCCTTTAATAGGGCAGGAGTGGGCGTTTTAATGTAGTCCTTCTCTTTAGTTCCTAATTCACCCTCTAACATTTTTGCTTTTCCCGCTTTTTCCGTCTCTTAGTAGCTGTGTATGACATAATCAGACCCCTGGCATACGCTTTACAGGTCTCCCAAAGGAGCGAGGGGTTATCTGTTGATTGAGAGTTAATAGAGAAAAATGCTTTAAACTCTGTTATAAAGTATGATGTGAATGTATGGTCTTTAAGAATGGTTGTGTTCAACCTCCAATGTCTTGACCGATTGAATGCCCGTTGAGTTTTATGTCCAGGATCACCTCAGCATGATCAGATATGACTATGCTTCCTATCCTAGCAGATAAAACAGACTGCAAAGACGTCTTGGGCATAAAAAAATAATCTATTCTAGTCTGACATCCATGAGGTGCAGAGAAAAAAGTGAACTCTCTGTTGGAGGGATGGAAAGCTCTCCAGACATCCGCATACCCCAGATCATCACAAATAGCTTTAAGTGACTTAGCTTGAGGAGAGAGTGAAGCTATACCACTGGGAAACTTATCAATAAGGGGGTTCAACAAGCAGTTAAAATCTCCTCCAACCACTGCAGTGTCTGAGTTTAATTCTGAAAAGTCTAGAAATGCCTTAGTGAGGAAATCAGGGGGGTGAGCAGGGGGAAGTAAATGTTCATCACGGAAATGTTCTGCCCTTGTAAAGTACCATTAATTATAACAAAGCGACCAAATTTATCTTTCACACAATTCAAGACCTTAAGTGGTAAGTTCTTTTTCACCAGAATTGCTACACCTCTACTTCTGGATGTAAATGATGAGAAAAACACTTGACCAAACCCTCCTTGTTGTAATTTCAGGTGCTCCTTATCATCCAAATGGGTTTCTTGCAACAGTGCAATATCAATATTTTCTTTTTCAAAAAAGACAATACTTTCTTCCTCTTAATGGGGTTATGGCTCCCTCTAATGTTCCACGTACATACACGCAGTCTGTTATCTGCCATTGTATCTTGACCATTCAATATTCAGACTGGATCCTACTGTAAAAGTGGGGTGGTACCTTTTTCCATGTGTTGAACTCTCCTCTATCTCACTGAGCATAAACAAAAAATATGAACCCTGAACTCGAACTATACTAAACCCAAAAATTAAACATGTAAAATTCCAAAAGGGGGTTTTCCCTCTAGCTAACATGCAGGGGATTTCAACTCTCCAATGTAGACTCTTAAGTCCGCATTGCCGCTCAATAGCCTCATCCTTTATATATATGGAAAAGAAAATCAATAGAAGAAGATTGAGGCTCTTCCACCTAAAACCAAGCCTGGGCACCAATATGGATTCACACATATCTCAGCCTGAGCTATAGCGGCTATTAATTTAGCAAGAAAAATAATAAAGTTACGAATATTACTGAGCCGGAGTACGTGGGGACTCACACCACTGTTTCGTGATCAGATTCAACCAACAATAATAAAGTTACGAATATTACTGAGCCGGAGTACGTGGGGACTCACACCACTGTTTCGTGATCAGATTCAACCAAAAATAATAAAGTTACGAATATTACTGAGCCGGAGTACGTGGGGACTCACACCACTGTTTCGTGATCAGATTCAACCAAAAATAATAAAGTTACGAATATTACTGAGCCGGAGTACGTGGGGACTCACACCACTGTTTCGTGATCAGATTCAACCAACAATAATAAAGTTACGAATATTACTGAGCCGGAGCGTGGGGACTCACACCACTGTTTCGTGATCAGATTCAACCAAAAATAATAAAGTTACGAATATTACTGAGCCGAGATGCGTGGGGACTCACACCACTGTTTGGATCAGATTCAACCAACAATAATAAAGATACGAATATTACTGAGGGAGTACGTGGGGACTCACACCACTGTTTCGTGATCAGATTCAACCAAAAATAATAAAGTTACGAATATTACTTTACGTGGGGACTCACACCACTGTTTCATGATCAGATTCAACCAACAATAATAAAGTTATGAATATTACTGAGCAGGAGTGCGTGGGGACTCACACCACTGTTTCGTGATCAGATTCAACCAACAATAATAAAGTTATGAATATTACTGAGCCGGAGTGGCGTGGGGACTCACACCACTGTTTCGTGATCAGATTCAACCAAAAATAATAAAGTTACGAATATTACTGCGTGGGGACTCACACCACTGTTTCGTGATCAGATTCAATAAAAATAATAATAAAGTTCGAATATTACTGAGTCGGAGTGCGTGGGGACTCACACCACTGTTTCGTGATCAGATTCAACCAACAATAATAAAGTTATGAATATTACAAACGTGGGGACTCACACCACTGTTTCGTGATCAGATTCAACCAACAATAATAAAGTTATGAATATTACTGAGCCGGAGTACGTGGGGACTCACACCACTGTTTCGTGATCAGATTCAACCAACAATAAACAAAGTTATTCAATGCTGTGGAGGTGCAGCTTAAAGTTATTTACCCGAGAGAGTCAATAAACGCAGCAGCCTCTTCAGGTGTGTAGAGCTTTTTAGGTGATCCGTTGACCATAATCTTCAATGTGGCCGGGTACAACAGTGCGTAGTCCATCTTCATTCTCTGAGTCATGCCTCATCAAACGCTTTGCGTCTTGTACAACCGCTGTGGAATAATCATTGAAGAATGAGACCTTTGGACCTTTATGTTGACTACCATCAGAGCCGATGTTTCTAGCCGCATCCATGACGCGCTGCTTGTCGGTGAAGTTGTGGAACTTTATAACCACCGGCCGTGGGCGTTGATTGGGGCCCGGTATCGGTGCTTGAGAGCGATGGGCTCTGTCCAGCTTCACACGACCAGCCTTAGTGTCCATTTGTAGGTAGCCAGGGATCCATTCCTCAAAGAATTTTACTGAACGTGTCCCTTCAGAATTTTCCGGGAGTCCCACAACACGAATATTGCATCTGCGTCCTCGATTATCCAAGTCGTCAATGTGCTCCGCCATTTCGCGCACCTGTTTCTCAAGTGCTTTTATCTTAGCGTCCATAGATGTAGTTGAAGTTTCCACTGCAGCAATTCTTCCTTCCGCCTCAACAACACGTTTCACAACGCTCTGTATTTCAGCTGAATGGCCTGCTATTGCTTCCAAGACCGTTCTTATCTTAGCATCGATCACTTTAGTAATGTTATCAGTCATCTTTTGAATCATCAGGTCCATTGTGCCCGGGTCCGTTAATGGTGTTAGCTTCGCTAACGTTAGCTAGCTCCTCATGCACATCCACAGGGGTGGTGGTTTTGGTCGACTTCTTAGTATTTCTATTGGGCATGTTGTCGGAGATTTTTGCGAAATAGTCGTCAAGACTCATTATATGGTAACTTATTTAGCCAATTCTACCACTTTTTCAAGCTAGGAGATTAATGTAAGAATATAAATTTACGAATGCCACGAGAGCTCGCTGAAACACCGTGTTCTCTCTACGGCGCCATTTTGTCCCCCCAGTGCACTACATTTGACCAGAGCCCTATAGACCCCGGAGCCCTATGTAGTGCACTACATTTGACCAAAACCCTATGGACCAAAGAGCCCTATGTAGCTCACTATATTTGACCAGAGCCCTATAGACCCCAGAGCCCTATGGACCCCAGAGCCCTATGGACCCCAGAGCCCTATGGACCCCAGAGCCCTATAGACCCCAGAGCCCTATGGACCCCAGAGCCCTATAGACCCCAGAGCCCTATAGACCCCAGAGCCCTATAGACCCCAGAGCCCTATAGACCCCAGAGCCATATAGACCCCAGAGCCCTATGGACCTAGAGCCCTATGTAGTGCACTACATTTGACCAGAGCCCTATAGACCCCAGCGCCCTATGGACCCTAGAGCCCTATGTAGTGCACTACATTTGACCAGAGCCCTATAGACCCCAGAGCCCTATGTAGTGCACTACATTTGACCAGAGCCCTATAGACCCCAGAGCCCTATGTAGTGCACTAATTTTGACCAGAGCCCTATAGACCCCAGAGCCCTATGGACCCAGAGCCCTATGGACCCCAGAGCCCTATGGGCCCAGAGCCCTATAGACCCCAGAGCCCTATAGAACCCCAGAGCCCTATGGACCCCAGAGCCCTATAGACCCCAGAGCCCTATGGACCCCAGAGCCCTATAGACCCCAGAGCCCTATAGACCCCAGAGCCCTATAGACCCCAGATCCATATAGACCCCAGAGCCCCTATAGACCCCAGAGCCCTATAGACCCCAGAGCCATATAGACCCCAGAGCCCTATAGACCCCAGATCCCTATAGACCCCAGAGCCCTATAGACCCCAGAGCCCTATGGACCCCAGAGCCCTATGGACCCCAGATCCCTATGGACCCCAGAGCCCTATAGACCCCAGAGCCCTATAGACCCCAGAGCCCTATAGACCCCAGAGCCCTATGTAGTGCACTACATTTGACCAGAGCCCTATAGACCCCAGATCCCTATGGACCCCAGAGCCCTATAGACCCCAGAGCCCTATGAAGTGCACTACATTTGACCAGAGCCCTATAGACCCCGGAGCCCTATGTAGTGCACTACATTTGACCAGAGCCCTATAGACCCCAGAGCCCTATCGACCCCAGAGTCCTATAGACCCCAGAGCCCTATAGACCCCAGAGCCCTATGGACCCCAGAGCCCTATGGACCCCAGAGCCCTATAGACCCCAGAGCCCTATAGACCCCAGAGCCCTATGGACCCCAGAGCCCTATAGACCCCAGAGCCCTATAGACCCCAGAGCCCTATGGACCCCAGATCCCTATGGACCCCAGATCCCTATGTAGTGCACTACATTTGACCAGAGCCCTATAGACCCCAGAGCCCTATGTAGTGCACTACGTTTGACCAGAGCCCTATGGACCCCAGAGCCCTATGGACCCCAGAGCCCTATAGACCCCAGAGCCCTATGGACCCCAGAGCCCTATAGACCCCAGAGCCCTATGGACTCCAGAGCCCTATAGACCCCAGAGCCCTATAGACCCCAGAGCCCTATGGACCCCAGAGCCCTATGGACCCCAGAGCCCTATAGACCCCAGAGCCCTATAGACCCCAGAGCCCTATAGACCCCAGAGCCATATGGACCCCAGAGCCATATAGACCCCAGCGCCCTATGGACCCTAGAGCCCTATGTAGTGCACTACATTTGACCAGAGCCCTATAGACCCCAGAGCCCTATGTAGTGCACTACATTTGACCAGAGCCCTATAGACCCCAGAGCCCTATGTAGTGCACTACATTTGACCAGAGCCCTATAGACCCCAGAGCCCTATGGACCCAGAGCCCTATGGACCCCAGAGCCCTATGGACCCAGAGCCCTATATACCCCAGAGCCCTATAGAACCCCAGAGCCCTATGGACCCCAGAGCCCTATAGACCCCAGAGCCCTATGGACCCCAGAGCCCTATAGACCCCAGAGCCCTATAGACCCCAGATCCATATAGACCCCAGAGCCCTATAGACCCCAGATCCATATAGACCCCAGAGCCCTATAGACCCCAGAGCCCTATAGACCCCAGAGCCATAGACCCCAGAGCCCTATAGACCCCAGATCCCTATAGACCACCAGAGCCCTATAGCCCTATAGACCCCAGAGCCCTATGTAGTGCACTACATTTGACCAGAGCCCTATAGACCCCAGAGCCCTATAGACCCCAGATCCATATAGACCCCAGAGCCCTATACACCCCAGAGCCCTATAGACCCCAGAGCCCTATAGACCCCAGATCCCTATAGACCCCAGAGCCCTATAGACCCCAGAGCCCTATGGACCCCTGAGCCCTATGTAGCTCACTACATTTGACCAGAGCCCTATAGATCCCAGAGCCCTATGGACCCCAGAGCCCTATGGACCCCAGAGCCCTATGGACCCCAGAGCCCTATAGACCCCAGAGCCCTATGGACCCCAGAGCCCTATAGACCCCAGAGCCCTATAGACCCCAGAGCCCTATAGACCCCAGATCCATATAGACCCCAGACCCCTATAGACCCCAGAGCCCTATAGACCCCAGAGCCATATAGACCCCAGAGCCCTATAGACCCCAGATCCCTATAAACCCCAGAGCCCTATAGACCCCAGAGCCCTATAGACCCCAGAGCCCTATGGACCCCAGAGCCCTATGTAGTGCACTACATTTGACCAGAGCCCTATAGACCCCAGAGCCCTATGTAGTGCACTACATTTGACCAGAGCCCTATAGACCCCAGAGCCCTATGTAGTGCACTACATTTGACCAGAGCCCTATAGACCCCAGAGCCCTATGGACCCAGAGCCCTATGGACCCCAGAGCCCTATGGACCCAGAGCCCTATAGACCCCAGAGCCCTATAGAACCCCAGAGCGCTATGGACCCCAGAGCCCTATAGACCCCAGAGCCCTATGGACCCCAGAGCCCTATAGACCCCAGAGCCCTATAGACCCCAGATCCATATAGACCCCAGAGCCCTATAGACCCCAGAGCCCTATAGACCCCAGATCCATATAGACCCCAGAGCCCTATAGACCCCAGAGCCCTATAGACCCCAGAGCCATATAGACCCCAGAGCCCTATAGACCCCAGATCCCTATAGACCACCAGAGCCCTATAGCCCTATAGACCCCAGAGCCCTATGTAGTGCACTACATTTGACCAGAAACCCTATAGACCCCAGAGCCCTATAGACCCCAGATCCATATAGACCCCAGAGCCCTATACACCCCAGAGCCCTATAGACCCCAGAGCCCTATAGACCCCAGATCCCTATAGACCCCAGAGCCCTATAGACCCCAGAGCCCTATGGACCCCTGAGCCCTATGTAGCTCACTACATTTGACCAGAGCCCTATAGATCCCAGAGCCCTATGGACCCCAGAGCCCTATGGACCCCAGAGCCCTATAGACCCCAGAGCCCTATGGACCCCAGAGCCCTATAGACCCCAGAGCCCTATAGACCCCAGAGCCCTATAGACCCCAGATCCATATAGACCCCAGACCCCTATAGACCCCAGAGCCCTATAGACCCCAGAGCCATATAGACCCCAGAGCCCTATAGACCCCAGATCCCTATAAACCCCAGAGCCCTATAGACCCCAGAGCCCTATAGACCCCAGAGCCCTATGGACCCCAGAGCCCTATAGACCCCAGCGCCCTATGGACCCCAGAGCCCTATGTAGTGCACTACATTTGACCAGAGCCCTATAGACCCCAGAGCCCTATGTAGTGCACTACATTTGACCAGAGCCCTATAGACCCCAGAGCCCTATGTAGTGCACTACATTTGACCAGAGCCCTATAGACCCCAGAGCCCTATGGACCCAGAGCCCTATGGACCCCGGAGCCCTATGGACCCAGAGCCCTATAGACCCCAGAGCCATATAGAACCCCAGAGCCCTATGGACCCCAGAGCCCTATAGACCCCAGAGCCCTATAGACCCCAGAGCCCTATAGACCCCAGAGCCCTATAGACCCCAGATCCATATAGACCCCAGAGCCCTACAGACCCCAGAGCCCTATAGACCCCAGAGCCATATAGACCCCAGAGCCCTATAGACCCCAGATCCCTATAAACCCCAGAGCCCTATAGACCCCAGAGCCCTATAGACCCCAGAGCCCTATAGACCCCAGAGCCCTATGTAGTGCACTACATTTGACCAGAGCCCTATGGACCACAGAGCCCTATGGACCCCAGAGCCCTATAGACCCCAGAGCCCTATAGACCCCAGATCCATATAGACCCCAGAGCCCTATAGCCCCAGAGCCCTATAGACCCCAGAGCCCTATAGACCCCAGAGCCCTATGTAGTGCACTACATTTGACCAGAGCCCTATAGACCCCGGAGCCCTATGTAGTGCACTACATTTGACCAGAGCCCTATAGACCCCGGAGCCCTATGTAGTGCACTACATTTGACCAGAGCCCTATGGACCCCAGAGCCCTATGTAGCTCACTACATTTGACCAGAGCCCTATAGACCCCAGAGCCCTATGGACCCCAGAGCCCTATGTAGTGCACTAGGGTGCCATTTCAGGTGAAAAAGTGTGATTAGAAGGGAACAGAGTAATTGATATTCCTCAGAGACCCTACCAGGCTCTGTCATTGGAGGAGAAAACCCCCCAATCTATTAATCAACCTCAGTAATGTAGTGACCATAACATATAAATCACAGAGCAGAGGCTGAGGCTAACGCTGAAGTGTGTGTGTGTGTGTGTGTGTGTGTGTGTGTGTGTGTGTGTGTGTGTGTGTGTGTGGGTGTGTGTGTGTGTGTGTGTTTGTGTGTGTGTGTGTGTGGGTGTGTGTGTTTGTGTGGGTGTGTCTGCCCTGATGCTGGAACATGAATCAGGCTTGGCTAGGAGGGGAAGGCTGAGAGAGAGAGAGAGACACACAACTATACCCAACCAAATCATGAGAAAACAAAAAGATAATTACTTGACACATTGGAAAGGATTAACAAAAAAACTGAGCAAACTAGAATGCTATTTGGCCCTAAACAGAGAGTACACAGTGGCAGAATACCTGACGGACCCAAACTTAAGGAAAGCTTTGACTATGTACAGACTCAGTGAGCATAGCCTTGCTATTGAGAAAGGCAGACCTGGCACACTGTCCACAAAATGAGATGGAAACTGAGCTGCACTTCCTGACCTCCTGCCAAATGTATGACCATATTAGAGAGACATACTTCCCTCAGATTACACAGATCCACAAAGAACTTGAAAACAAACACCATTTTTGATAAACTCCCATATCTACTGGGTGAAATACCAGTGTGCCATCACAGCAGCAAGATGTGTGACCTGTTCTATGTCCTACTGCTTCCATGCCCTACTGCTTCCCAGCCCTACTGCTTCCATGCCCTACTGCTTCCATGTCCTACTGCTTCCATGCCCTACTGCTTCCATGCCCTACTGCTTCCCAGCCCTACTGCTTCCATGCCCTACTGCTTCCATGTCCTACTGCTTCCAGGCCCTACTGCTTCCATGCCCTACCGCTTCCCAGCCCTACTGCTTCCATGCCCTACTGCTTCCATGCCCTACTGCTTCCATGCCCTACTGCTTCCCAGCCCTACTGCTTCCATGCCCTACTGCTTCCAAGCCCTACTGCTTCCCAGCCCTACTGCTTCCATGTCCTACTGCTTCCCAGCCCTATTGCTTCCATGTCCATGCATGGAGGCAGTAATGCTTCTATGTCCTACTGCTTCTGTGCCCTGACGTCTCATACTGAGTGAAGTAAAACCTTAAAATTAGCATCATTTAAAGCTTAGCTTACTGAGAAGTGTGACTGCTGATGTGTGTGTGTCTGTGTGCGTCTCCTGATGGCATATAGCCCCGTTAATATATTTAAGAGATGTTCCACTTTATTGAGTTTCCCTGCTGTCTAAGCAGGCCACCGTGGAGACCTCCAAGACTGATTCAATATACATCCATAATCATGTTATAAACCCATGAATAACCTGGTTTCTGTGTCTCTGTATGGCTCTTTATGGTTTTTATCTCAAATAGCAGCCTTTTCCCTATATAGTGCACTGCTTTTGAAGGGCACTGGTCCCTATATAGTGCACTGCTTTTGCAGGGCTCTGGTCCCTATATAGTGCACTGCTTTTGCAGGGCTCTGGTCCCTATATAGTGCACTACTTTTGCAGGGCTCTGGTCCCTATATAGTGCACTGCTTTTGCAGGGCTCTGGTCCCTATATAGTGCACTGGTTTTGAGGGGCTCTGGTCCCTATATAGTGCACTGGTTTTGAAGGGCTCTGGTCCCTATATAGTGCACTGGTTTTGAAGGGCTCTGGTCCCGATATAGTGCACTACTTTTGAAGGGCTCTGGTCCCTATATAGTGCACTACTTTTGAAGGGCTCTGGTCCCTATATAGTGCACTGCTTTTGAAGGGTTCTGGTCCCTATATAGTGCACTGCTTTTGAAGGGCACTGGTCCCTATATAGGGAATAGTATACCATTTGAGATGCAGGATATGTCGTTATAGTAAAGCGTTTTAGACTTGAATGTGATTCACGTGTAACATAGCCAATCAATTGATATTAGCACAACCTGATCAATGTATTTATAAAACCGTCTTTACTTTGTCTTTTCAGATTTTCGAGGGGCACATAATATTACAGCACAATTGACTACAGGCAACAGACAGGAGGCAACAGACAGGAGGTAACAGACAGGAGATAACAGACAGGAGATAACAGACAGGAGATAACAGACAGGAGGTAACAGACAGGAGATAACAGACAGGAGATAACAGACAGGAGATAACAGACAGGAGGTAACAGACAGGAGGCAACAGACAGGAGGTAACTGACAGGAGGCAACAGACAGGAGGCAACAGACAGGAGGTAACAGACAGGAGGTAACAGACAGGAGATAACAGACAGGAGGAGACAGACAGGAGGCAACAGACAGGAGGCAACAGACAGGAGGCAACAGACAGGAGGAGACAGACAACAGGAGACAGACAGATGGCAACAGACAGCAGGCGACAGACAGCAGGCGACAGACAGCAGGAGACAGACAGCAGGAGACAGACAGGAGGAGACAGACAGCAGGAGACAGACAGGAGGAGACAGACAGCAGGAGACAGACAGGAGGAGACAGACAGCAGGAGACAGACAGCAGGAGACAGACAGCAGGAGACAGACAGCAGGCGACAGACAGCAGGAGACAGAGAGCAGGAGACAGACAGCAGGAGACAGACAGCAGGAGACAGACAGACAGATGGCAACAGACAGCAGGAGACAGACAGCAGGCGACAGACAGCAGGAGACAGACAGCAGGAGACAGACAGCAGGAGACAGACAGCAGGAGACAGACAGCAGGCAACAGACAGCAGGAGACAGACAGCAGGCAACAGACAGCAGGAGACAGACAGGAGGAGACAGACAGGAGGAGACAGACAGCAGGAGACAGACAGCAGGAGACAGACAGCAGGAGACAGACAGGAGGAGACAGACAGCAGGAGACAGACAGCAGGCGACAGACAGCAGGAGACAGACAGCAGGAGACAGACAGCAGGAGACAGACAGCAGGCGACAGACAGATGGCAACAGACAGCAGGAGACAGACAGCAGGAGACAGACAGCAGGAGACAGACAGCGGGAGACAGACAGCAGGCGACAGACAGATGGCAACAGACAGCAGGAGACAGACAGCAGGAGACAGACAGCAGGAGACAGACAGCAGGCGACAGACAGCAGGCGACAGACAGCAGGAGACAGACAGCGGGAGACAGACAGCGGGAGACAGACAGCGGGAGACAGACAGCAGGAGACAGACAGCAGGCGACAGACAGCAGGAGACAGACAGCAGGAGACAGACAGCAGGAGACAGACAGCAGGAGACAGACAGCGGGAGACAGACAGCGGGAGACAGACAGCAGGAGACAGACAGGATCAAGGTAAAGACCTTGCATTAAGTACTTTACATTCAGCAACACTGACACTTTGAAAACACCTTCCACTAAAAGTCTAAGTGCATTTTTCCACCTCTCTATCTATCTCCCTCTCCTTCCTTACTCTCTACCAATTCAATTGAAAGGGCTTAATTGTCATGGGAAATATGTGTTTACATTGCCGAAGCAAGTGAAATAGATAATAAACAAAAGTGAGAAAAAAAATTATGAACAGTAAACATTCACTCACTAAACTTTATATCTGTCTCTCAAATCTCGGTTGCTCCCTCCCCCTTTCTCTCTCTCCTCCCTCCCCCTTTCTCTCTCTCCTCCCTCCCCCTTTCTCTCTCTCCTCTCCTCTTTCTCTCTCTCCTCCCTCCCCCTTTCTCTCCTCCCTCCTCCTCTCCCTCTCCCTCTCCTCCCTCCTCCTCTCCCTCTCTCCTCTCCTCCCCCTCTCCTCCCTCCTCCTACTCCTCTCCTCCCTCCTCATCTCCTCCTCTCCCTCTCTCTTCTCCTCCCCCTCTCCTCCCTCCTCCCCCTCTCCTCCCTCCTCCTCCCCCTCTCCCCTCTCCTCCTCCCCCTGATCCTCTCCTCCCTCCTCCTCCTCCTCTCCTCCTCCTCTCCTCCCTCCTCCTCTCCTCCCTCCTCCTCCTCCTCTCCTCCTCCTCTCCTCCCTCCTCCTCTCCTCCCTCCTCTCCCTCTCTCCTCTCCTCTCTCTCCCTTCACTGCCTTCTCCTATCCAATTCAATTCAATTCAATTCAAGGGCTTTATTGACATGGGAAACATGTGTTAACATTGCCAAAGCAAGTGAGGTAGACAACATACAAAGTGAATATATAAAGTGAAAAACAACAAAAATTAACAGTAAACATTACAAATACAGAAGTTTCAAAACAGTAAAGACATTACAAATGTCATATTATATATATATATATACAATACAAATAGTTAAAGGACACAAGATAAAATGAATAAGCATAAATATGGGTTGTATTTACAATGGTGTTTGTTCTTCACTGGTTGCCCTTTTCTCGTGGCAACAGGTCACAAATCTTGCTGCTGTGATGGCACACTGTGGAATTTCACCCAAAAGATATGGGAGTTTTTCAAAATTGGATTTGTTTTCGAATTCTTTGTGGATCTGTGTAATCTGGGGGAAATATGTCTCTCTAATATGGTCATACATTGGGCAGGAGGTTAGGAAGTGCAGCTCAGTTTTCCACCTCATTTTGTGGGCAGTGAGCACATAGCCTGTCTTCTCTTGAGAGCCATGTCTGCCTACGGAGGCCTTTCTCAATAGCAAGGCTATGCTCACTGAGTCTGTACATAGTCAAAGCTTTCCTTAATTTTGGGTCAGTCACAGTGGTCAGGTATTCTGCTGCTGTGTACTCTCTGTGTAGGGCCAAATAGCATTCTAGTTTGCTCTGTTTTTTTGTTAATTCTTTCCAATGTGTTAAGTAATTATCTTTTTGTTTTCTCATGATTTGGTTGGGTCTAATTGTGCTGTTGTCCTGGGGCTCTGTAGGGTGTGTTTGTGTTTGTGAACAGAGCCCCAGGACCAGCTTGCTTAGGGGACTCTTCTCCAGGTTCATCTCTCTGTAGGTGATGGCTTTGTAATGGAAGGTTTGTGAATCGCTTCCTTTTAGGTGGTTGTAGAATGACTGGACCTTTTTTGGAACACCATTATTTTGGTCTTACTGAGATTTACTGTCAGGGCCCAGGTCTGACAGAATCTGTGCATAAGATCTAGGTGCTGCTGTAGGCCCTCCTTGGTTGGTGACAGAAGCACCAGATCATCAGCAAACAGCAGACATTTGACTTCGGATTCTAGCAGGGGGAGGCCGGGTGCTGCAGACTTTTCTAGTGCCCGCGCCAATTCGTTGATATATATGTTGAAGAGGGTGGGGCTTAAGCTGCATCCCTGTCTAACCCCACGACCCTGTGTGAAGAAATGTGTGTGTTTTTTTGCCAATTTTAACCGCACACTTGTTGTTTGTGTACATGGATTTTATAATGTCGTATGTTTTACCCCCAACACCACTTTCCATCAGTTTGTATAGCAGACCCTCATGCCAGATTGAGTCGAAGGCTTTTTGAAATCAACAAAGCATGAGAAGACTTTGCCTTTGTTTTGGTTTGTTTGGTTGTCAATTAGGGTGTGCAGGGTGAATACATGGTCTGTTGTACGGTAATTTGGTAAAAGCCAATTTGACATTTGCTCAGTACATTGTTTTCATTGAGGAAATGTACGAGTCTGCTGTTAATAATAATGCAGAGGATTTTCCCAAGGTTACTGTTGACGCATATTCCACGGTAGTTATTGGGGTCAAATTTGTCTCCACTTTTGTGGATTGGGGTGATCAGTCCTTGGTTCCAAATATTGGGGAAGATGCCAGAGCTAAGTATGATGTTAAAGAGTTTTAGTATAGCCAATTGGAATTTGTTGTCTGTATATTTGATCATTTCATTGAGGATACCATCAACACCACAGGCCTTTTTGGGTTGGAGGGTTTTTATTTTGTCCTGTAACTCATTCAATGTAATTGGAGAATCCAGTGGGTTCTGGTAGTCTTTAATAGTTGATTCTAAGATCTGTATTTGATCATGTATATGTTTTTGCTCTTTGTTCTTTGTTATAGAACCAAAAAGATTGGAGAAGTGGTTTACCCAGACATCTCCATTTTGGATAGATAATTCTTTGTGTTGTTGTTTGTTTAGTGTTTTCCAATTTTCCCAGAAGTGGTTAGTGTCTATGGATTCTTCAATTACATTGAGCTGATTTCTGACATGCTGTTCCTTCTTTTTCCGTAGTGTATTTCTGTATTGTTTTAGTGATTCACCATAGTGAAGGCGTAGACTCAGGTTTTCCAGGTCTCTATGTTTTTGGTTGGACAGGTTTCTCAATTTCTTTCTTAGATTTTTGCATTCTTCATCAAACCATTTGTCATTATTGTTAATTTTCTTCGGTTTTCTATTTGAGATTTTTAGATTTGATAGGGAAGCTGAGAGGTCAAATATACTGTTAAAGATTTTCTACTGCCAAGTTTACACCTTCACTATTACAGTGGAACGTTTTACCCAGGAAATTGTCTAAAAGGGATTGAATTTGTTGTTGCCTAATTGTTTTTTGGTAGGTTTCCAAACTGCATTCCTTCCATCTATAGCATTTCTTAATGTTACTCAGTTCCTTTGGCTTTGATGCCTCATGATTGAGTATTGCTCTGTTTAAGTAGACTGTGATTTTGCTGTGGTCTGATAGGGGTGTCAGTGGGCTGACTGTGAACGCTCTGAGATACTCTGGGTTGAGGTCAGTGATAAAGTAGTCTACAGTACTACTGCCAAGAGATGAGCTATAGGTGTACCTACCATAGGAGTCCCCTCGAAGCCTACCGTTGACTATGTACATACCCAGCGTGCGACAGAGCTGCAGGAGTTGTGACCCGTTTTTGTTGGTTATGTTGTCATAGTTGTGCCTAGGGGGGCATCCTCTCTCTCCTCCTCCCCCTCTCCTCCCCCTCTCCTCTCCCTCTCTCCTCTCTCCCTCTCCTCCCTCCTCCTCTCCTCCCTCTCCCTCTCTCCTCTCCCCCTCTCCTCCCTCCCCCTCTCCTCCCTCCTCCTCTTCTCCCTCTCTCCTCTCCCTCTCTCCTCTCCCCCTCCCCTCCCTCCTCCTCTCCTCCTCCCCTCTCCTCCCTCCTCCTCTCCTACCTCCCCCTCTCCTCCCTCCTCCTCCTCCTCTCCTCCTTCCCCCTCTCCTCCCTCCTCCTCCTCTCCTCCCTCCTCCTCTCCCTCTCTCCTCTCCCCCTCTCCTCCCTCTCTCCTCCCTCCTCCTCTCCCTCTCTCCTCTCCCCCTCTCCTCCCGCCCCCTCTCCCTCTCTCCTCTCCCCCCTCTCCTCCCTCCCCTCTCCTCCCTCCTCCTCCTCCTCTCCTCCCTCCTCCTCCTCTCCTCCCTCCTCCTCTCCCTCTCTCCTCTCCTCTCCCCTGGGACAAACCCTTCCTGTCTGATTGAGCTCAAGTCCTCCTTTCTGTATCTGCCAACACAACGTGTCAGACTGTTTAAAATGTAATTGTGTTGTTACTTGTAGTTGTTGTTTTTATGAGAAAGGCCCCTGTGGCAAAACTGTCTCATTAGCCCATTGTAAGAGAAAAAACACACTGTTTCAGTTACACCTGCAAACTTAAACATCATGTCTCCATTTACCTTCACTGCCGTCTCCTCTCCTCTCTCATTTCACTGCCTTCTCCTGTCCTCTCTCTCCCTCACTGCCTTCTCCTCTCCTCTCTCATTTCACTGCCTTCTCCTGTCCTCTCTCTCCCTCACTGCCTTCTCCTCTCCTCTCTCATTTCACTGCCTTCTCCTCTCCTCTCTCTCCCTTCACTGCCTTCTCCTCTCCTCTCTCTCCCTTCACTGCCTTCTCCTGTCCTCTCTCTCCCTTCACTACCTTCTCCTCTCCTCTCTCTCCCTTCACTGCCTTCTCCTCTCCTCTCTCTCCCTTCACTGCCTTCTCCTGTCCTCTCTCTCCCTTCACTACCTTCTCCTCTCCTCTCTCTCCCTTCACTGCCTTCTCCTGTCCTCTCTCTCCCTTCACTACCTTCTCCTCTCCTCTCTCTTCCTTCACTGTCTTCTCCTCTACTCTCTCTCCCTTCACTGCCTTCTCCTCTCCTCTCTCTCCCTTCACTACCTTCTCCTGTCCTCTCTCTCCCTTCACTGCCTTCTCCTCTCCTCTCTCTCCCTTCACTGCCTTCTCCTCTCCTCTCTCTCCCTTCACTGCCTTCTCCTGTCCTCTCTCTCCCTTCACTGCCTTCTCCTCTCCTCTCTCTCCCTTCACTGCCTTCTCCTGTCCTCTCTCTCCCTTCACTGCCTTCTCCTGTCCTCTCTCTCCCTCACTGCCTTCTCCTGTCCTCTCTCTCCCTTCACTGCCTTCTCCTCTCCTCTCTCTCCTCTCCTCTCTCCCTCACTGCCTTCTCCTGTCCTCTCTCTCCCTTCACTACCTTCTCCTCTCCTCTCTCTCCCTTCACTGCCTTCTCCTCTCCTCTCTCTCCCTTCACTACCTTCTCCTCTCCTCTCTCTCCCTTCACTGCCTTCTCCTCTCCTCTCTCTCCCTTCACTGCCTTCTCCTCTCCTCTCTCTCCCTTCACTGCCTTCTCCTCTCCTCTCTCTCCCTTCACTGCCTTCTCCTGTCCTCTCTCTCCCTTCACTGCCTTCTCCTGTCCTCTCTCTCCCTTCACTGCCTTCTCCTCTCCTCTCTCTCCCTTCACTGCCTTCTCCTGTCCTCTCTCTCCCTTCACTGCCTTCTCCTCTCCTCTCTCTCCCTCACTGCCTTCTCCTGTCCTCTCTCTCCCTTCACTGCCTTCTCCTCTCCTCTCTCTCCCTTCACTGCCTTATCCTCTCCTCTCTCTCCCTTCACTGCCTTCTCCTCTCCTCTCTCTCCCTTCACTGCCTTCTCCTCTCCTCTCTCTCCCTTCACTGCCTTCTCCTGTCCTCTCTCTCCCTTCACTACCTTCTCCTCTCCTCTCTCTCCCTTCACTGCCTTCTCCTGTCCTCTCTCTCCCTTCACTACCTTCTCCTCTCCTCTCTCTTCCTTCACTGCCTTCTCCTCTACTCTCTCTCCCTTCACTGCCTTCTCCTCTCCTCTCTCTCCCTTCACTACCTTCTCCTGTCCACTCTCTCCCTTCACTGCCTTCTCCTCTCCTCTCTCTCCCTTCACTGCCTTCTCCTCTCCTCTCTCTCCCTTCACTGCCTTCTCCTGTCCTCTCTCTCCCTTCACTGCCTTCTCCTCTCCTCTCTCTCCCTTCACTGCCTTCTCCTGTCCTCTCTCTCCCTTCACTGCCTTCTCCTGTCCTCTCTCTCCCTCACTGCCTTCTCCTGTCCTCTCTCTCCCTTCACTGCCTTCTCCTCTCCTCTCTCTCCTCTCCTCTCTCCCTCACTGCCTTCTCCTGTCCTCTCTCTCCCTTCACTACCTTCTCCTCTCCTCTCTCTCCCTTCACTGCCTTCTCCTCTCCTCTCTCTCCCTTCACTACCTTCTCCTCTCCTCTCTCTCCCTTCACTACCTTCTCCTCTCCTCTCTCTCCCTTCACTGCCTTCTCCTGTCCTCTCTCTCCCTTCACTGCCTTCTCCTCTCCTCTCTCTCCCTCACTGCCTTCTCCTCTCCTCTCTCTCCCTTCACTGCCTTCTCCTCTCCTCTCTCTCCCTTCACTGCCTTCTCCTGTCCTCTCTCTCCCTTCACTGCCTTCTCCTCTCCTCTCTCTCCCTTCACTGCCTTCTCCTCTCCTCTCTCTCCCTCACTGCATTCTCCTGTCCTCTCTCTCCCTTCACTGCCTTCTCCTCTCCTCTCTCTCCCTTCACTGCCTTCTCCTGTCCTCTCTCCCTTCACTACCTTCTCCTCTCCTCTCTCTCCCTTCACTGCCTTCTCCTCTCCTCTCTCTCCCTTCCCTTCACTGCCTTCTCCTCTCCTCTCTCTCCCTTCACTACCTTCTCCTCTCCTCTCTCTCCCTTCACTGCCTTCTCCTCTCCTCTCTCTCCCTTCACTGCCTTCTCCTCTCCTCTCTCTCCCTTCACTGCCTTCTCCTGTCCTCTCCTGCCTTCTCCTGTCCTCTCTCTCCCTTCACTGCCTTCTCCTCTCTTCTCTCTACCTTCACTGCCTTCTCCTCTCCTCTCTCTCCCTTCACTGCCTTCTCCTCTCCTCTCTCTCCCTTCACTGCCTTCTCCTGTCCTCTCTCTCCCTTCACTGCCTTCTCCTCTCCTCTCTCTCCCTCCACTGCCTTCTCCTGTCCTCTCTCTCCCTTCACTGCCTTCTCCTCTCCTCTCTCTCCCTCCACTGCCTTCTCCTGCCTTCTCCTCTCTCTCCCTTCACTGCCTTCTCCTCTCCTCTCTCTCCCTTCACTGCCTTCTCCTCTCCTCTCTCTCCCTTCACTGCCTTCTCCTCTCCTCTCTCTCCCTTCACTGCCTTCTCCTCTCCTCTCTCTCCTTCACTGCCTTCTCCTCTCCTCTCTCTCCCTTCACTGCCTTCTCCTCTCCTCTCTCTCCCTTCACTGCCTTCTCCTGTCCTCTCTCTCCCTCACTGCCTTCTCCTCTCCTCTCTCTCCCTTCACTGCCTTCTCCTCTCCTCTCTCTCCCTTCACTGCCTTCTCCTGTCCTCTCTCCCTTCACTGCCTTCTCCTGTCCTCTCTCTCCCTTCACTGCCGTCTCCTGTCCTCTCTCTCCCTTCACTGCCTTCTCCTCTCCTCTCTCTCCCTTCACTGCCTTCTCCTCTCCTCTCTCTCCCTTCACTGCCTTCTCCTGTCCCTCTCTCTCCCTTCACTGCCTTCTCCTCTCCTCTCTCTCCCTCCCTGCCTTCTCCTGTCTCTCTCTCCCTTCACTGCCTTCTCCTCTCCTCTCTCTCCCTTCACTGCCTTCTCCTCTCCTCTCTCTCTCCTTCACTACCTTCTCCTCTCCTCTCTCTCTCCCTTCACTGCCTCTCCTCTCCTCTCCTCTCTCTCCCTTCACTGCCTTCTCCTCTCCTCTCTCTCCCTTCACTGCCTTCTCCTGTCCTCTCTCTCCCTTCACTGCCTTCTCCTCTCCTCTCTCTCCCTTCACTGCCTTCTCCTCTCCTCTCTCTCCCTTCACTGCCTTCTCCTCTCCTCTCTCTCCCTTCACTGCCTTCTCCTGTCCTCTCTCTCCCTCACTGCCTTCTCCTGTCCTCTCTCTCCCTTCACTGCCTTCTCCTGTCCTCTCTCTCCCTTCACTGCCTTCTCCTCTCCTCTCTCTCCCTTCACTGCCTTCTCCTCTCCTCTCTCTCCCTTCACTGCCTTCTCCTGTCCTCTCTCTCCCTTCACTGCCTTCTCTTCTCCTCTCTCTCCCTTCACTGCCTTCTCCTCTCCTCTCTCTCCCTCACTGCCTTCTCCTGTCCTCTCTCTCCCTTCACTGCCTTCTCCTCTCCTCTCTCTCCCTTCACTGCCTTCTCCTCTCCTCTCTCTCCCTCACTGCCTTCTCCTGTCCTCTCTCTCCCTTCACTGCCTTCTCCTCTCCTCTCTCTCCCTCCTGCCTTCTCCTGTCCTCTCTCTCCCTTCACTGCCTTCTCCTCTCCCTCTCTCTCCCTTCACTGCCTTCTCCTCTCTCTCTCTCTCCTTCTCTGCCTTGCCTCCTCTCCTCTCTCTCTCCCTTCACTGCCTTCTCCTGTCCTCTCTCCCTCTCTCTCCCTTCACTGCCTTCTCCTCTCCTCTCTCTCCCTTCACTGCCTTCTCCTCTCCTCTCTCTCCCTTCACTGCCTTCTGCCTTCTGTCCTCTCTCTCCCTTCACTGCCTTCTCCTCTCCTCTCTCTCCCTTCACTGCCTTCTCCTGTCCCTCTCTCTCCCTTCACTGCCTTCTCCTCTCCTCTCTCTCCCTTCACTGCCTTCTCCTCTCCTCTCTCTCCCTTCGCTGCCTTCTCCTCTCCTCTCTCTCCCTTCACTACCTTCTCCTCTCCTCTCTCTCCCTTCACTGCCTTCTCCTCTCCTCTCTCTCCCTTCACTGCCTTCTCCTCTCCTCTCTCTCCCTTCACTGCCTTCTCCTGTCCTCTCTCTCCCTCACTGCCTTCTCTCTCCTCTCTCTCCCTTCACTGCCTTCTCCTGTCCTCTCTCTCCCTTCACTGCCTTCTCCTCTCCTCTCTCTCCCTTCACTGCCTTCTCCTGTCCTCTCTCTCCCTTCACTGCCTTCTCCTGTCCTCTCTCTCCCTTCACTGCCTTCTCCCTGTCCTCTCTCTCCCTTCACTGCCTTCTCCTGTCCTCTCTCTCCCTTCACTGCCTTCTCCTGTCCTCTCTCTCCCTTCACTGCCTTCTCCTCTCCTCTCTCTCCCTTCACTGCCTTCTCCTCTCCTCTCTCTCCCTTCATTACCTTCTCCTCTCCTCTCTCTCTCCCTTCACTGCCTTCTCCTCTCCTCTGTCTCCCTTCACTGCCTTCTCCTCTCCTCTCTCTCCCTTCACTGCCTTCTCCTCTCCTCTCTCTCCCTTCACTGCCTTCTCCTCTCCTCTCTCTCCCTTCACTGCCTTCTCCTCTCCTCTCTCTCCTTCACTGCCTTCTCCTCTCCTCTCCTCTCTCCCTTCACTGCCTTCTCCTCTCCTCTCTCTCCCTTCACTGCCTTCTCCTCTCCTCTCTCTCTCCCTTCACTGCCTTCTCCTCTCCTCTCTCTCCCTTCACTGCCTTCTCCTGTCCTCTCTCTCCCTTCACTGCCTTCTCCTCTCCTCTCTCTCCCTCCACTGCCTTCTCCTGTCCTCTCTTTCCCTTCACTGCCTTCTCCTCTCCTCTCTCTCCCTTCACTGCCTTCTCCTCTCCTCTCTCTCCCTTCACTACCTTCTCCTCTCCTCTCTCCCTTCACTGCCTTCTCCTCTCCTCTCTCTCCCTTCACTGCCTTCTCCTGTCCTCTCTCTCCCTTCACTGCCTTCTCCTCTCCTCTCTCTCCCTCACTGCCTTCTCCTGTCCTCTCTCTCCCTTCACTGCCTTCTCCTCTCCTCTCTCCCTTCACTGCCTTCTCCTCTCCTCTCTCTCCCTTCACTACCTTCTCCTCTCCTCTCTCTCCCTTCACTGCCTTCTCCTCTCCTCTCTCTCCCTTCACTGCCTTCTCCTGTCCTCTCTCTCCCTCACTGCCTTCTCCTCTCCTCTCTCTCCCTTCACTGCCTTCTCCTGTCCTCTCTCTCCCTTCACTGCCTTCTCCTCTCCTCTCTCTCCCTTCACTGCCTTCTCCTGTCCTCTCTCTCCCTTCACTGCCTTCTCCTCTCCTCTCTCTCCCTTCACTGCCTTCTCCTGTCCTCTCTCTCCCTTCCTGCCTTCTCCTCTCCTCTCTCTCCCTTCACTGCCTTCTCCTGTCCTCTCTCTCCCTTCACTGCCTTCTCCCTCTCCTCTCTCTCCCTTCACTGCCTTCTCCTCTCCTCTCTCTCCCTTCATTACCTTCTCCTCTCCTCTCTCTCCCTTCACTGCCTTCTCCTCTCCTCTGTCTCCCTTCACTGCCTTCTCCTCTCCTCTCTCTCCCTTCACTGCCTTCTCCTCTCCTCTCTCTCCCTTCACTGCCTTCTCCTCTCCTCTCTCTCCCTTCACTGCCTTCTCCTCTCCTCTCTCTCCCTTCACTGCCTTCTCCTCTCCTCTCTCTCCCTTCACTGCCTTCTCCTCTCCTCTCTCTCCCTTCACTGCCTTCTCCTCTCCTCTCTCTCCCTTCACTGCCTTCTCCTCTCCTCTCTCTCCCTTCACTGCCTTCTCTGTCCTCTCTCTCCCTTCACTGCCTTCTCCTCTCCTCTCTCTCCCTCCACTGCCTTCTCCTGTCCTCTCTTTCCCTTCACTGCCTTCTCCTCTCCTCTCTCTCCCTTCACTGCCTTCTCCTCTCCTCTCTCTCCCTTCACTACCTTCTCCTCTCTCTCTCTCCTTCACTGCCTTCTCCTCTCCTCTCTCTCCCTTCACTGCCTTCTCCTGTCCTCTCTCTCCCTTCACTGCCTTCTCTCTCTCTCCTCTCTCCCTCCACTGCCTTCTCCTGTCCTCTCTCTCCCTTCACTGCCTTCTCCTCTCCTCTCTCTCCCTTCACTGCCTTCTCCTCTCCTCTCTCTCCCTTCACTACCTTCTCCTCTCCTCTCTCTCCCTTCACTGCCTTCTCCTCTCCTCTCTCTCCCTTCACTGCCTTCTCCTGTCCTCTCTCTCCCTTCACTGCCTTCTCCTCTCCTCTCTCTCCCTTCACTGCCTTCTCCTCTCCTCTCTCTCCCTTCACTGCCTTCTCCTCTCCTCTCTCTCCCTTCACTGCCTTCTCCTGTCCTCTCTCTCCCTTCACTGCCTTCTCTGTCCTCTCTCTCCCTTCACTGCCTTCTCCTCTCCTCTCTCTCCCTTCACTGCCTTCTCCTCTCCTCTCTCTCCCTTCACTGCCCCTCTCCTCTCCTCTCTCTCCCTTCACTGCCTTCTCCTGTCCTCTCTCTCCCTTCACTGCCTTCTCCTCTCTCTCTCTCTCCCTTCACTGCCTTCTCCTCTCCTCTCTCTCCCTTCACTGCCTTCTCCTCTCCTCTCTCTCCCTTCACTACCTTCTCCTCTCCTCTCTCTCCCTTCACTGCCTTCTCCTCTCCTCTCTCTCCCTTCACTGCCTTCTCCTGTCCTCTCTCTCCTTCACTGCCTTCTCCTCTCCTCTCTCCCTTCACTGCCTTCTCCTGTCCTCTCTCTCCCTTCACTGCCTTCTCCTCTCCTCTCTCTCCCTTCACTGCCTTCTCCTGTCCTCTCTCTCCCTTCACTGCCTTCTCCTCTCCTCTCTCTCCCTTCACTGCCTTCTCCTCTCCTCTCTCTCCTTCTGCCTTCTCCTGTCCTCTCTCTCCCTTCACTGCCTTCTCCTCTCCTCTCTCTCCCTTCCACTGCCTTCTCCTGTCCTCTCTCTCCCTTCACTGCCTTCTCCTCTCCCTCTCTCTCCCTTCACTGCCTTCTCCTCTCCTCTCTCTCCCTTCACTACCTTCTCCTCTCCTCTCTCTCCCTTCACTGCCTTCTCCTCTCCTCTCTCTCCCTTCACTGCCTTCTCCTGTCCTCTCTCTCCCTTCACTGCCTTCTCCTGTCCTCTCTCTCCCTTCACTGCTTTCTCCTCTCCTCTCTCTCCCTTCACTGCCTTCTCCTCTCCTCTCTCTCCCTTCACTACCTCCTCTCTCTCCTCTCCTCTCTCTCCCTTCACTGCCTTCTCCTCTCCTCTCTCTCCCTTCACTGCCTTCTCCTCTCCTCTCTCTCCCTTCACTGCCTTCTCCTCTCCTCTCTCTCCCTTCACTGCCTTCTCCTCTCCTCTCTCTCCCTTCACTGCCTTCTCCTCTCCTCTCTCTCCCTTCACTGCCTTCTCCTCTCCTCTCTCTCCCTTCACTGCCTTCTCCTGTCCTCTCTCTCCCTTCACTGCCTTCTCCTCTCCTCTCTCTCCCTCCACTGCCTTCTCCTGTCCTCTCTCTCCCTTCACTGCCTTCTCCTCTCTCTCTCTTCCTCCACTGCCTTCTCCTGTCCTCTCTCTCCCTTCACTGCCTTCTCCTCTCCTCTCTCTCCCTTCACTGCCTTCTCCTCTCTCTCTCTCCCTTCACTACCTTCTCCTCTCCTCTCTCTCCCTTCACTGCCTTCTCCTCTCCTCTCTCTCCCTTCACTGCCTTCTCCTGTCCTCTCTCTCCCTTCACTGCCTTCTCCTCTCCTCTCTCTCCCTTCACTGCCTTCTCCTGTCCCCTCTCTCTCCCTTCACTGCCTTCTCCTGTCCTCTCTCTCCCTTCACTGCCTTCTCCTGTCCTCTCTCTCCCTTCACTGCCTTCTCCTCTCCTCTCTCTCCCTTCACTGCCTTCTCCTCTCCTCTCTCTCCCTTCACTGCCTTCTCCTCTCCTCTCTCTCCCTTCACTGCCTTCTCCTCTCCTCTCTCTCCCTTCACTGCCTTCTCCTCTCCTCTCTCTCCCTTCACTGCCTTCTCCTCTCCTCTCTCTCCCTTCACTGCCTTCTCCTCTCCTCTCTCTCCCTTCACTGCCTTCTCCTCTCCTCTCTCTCCCTTCACTGCCTTCTCCTCTCCTCTCTCTCCCTTCACTGCCTTCTCCTCTCCTCTCTCTCCCTTCACTGCCTTCTCCTGTCCTCTCTCTCCCTTCACTGCCTTCTCCTCTCCTCTCTCTCCCTCCACTGCCTTCTCCTGTCCTCTCTCTCCCTTCACTGCCTTCTCCTCTCCTCTCTCTCCCTTCACTGCCTTCTCCTCTCCTCTCTCTCCCTTCACTACCTTCTCCTCTCCTCTCTCTCCCTTCACTGCCTTCTCCTCTCCTCTCTCTCCCTTCACTGCCTTCTCCTGTCCTCTCTCTCCCTTCACTGCCTTCTCCTGCCCTCTCTCTCCCTTCACTGCCTTCTCCTCTCCTCTCTCTCCCTTCACTGCCTTCTCCTGTCCTCTCTCTCCCTTCACTGCCTTCTCCTGTCCTCTCTCTCCCTTCACTACCTTCTCCTGTCCTCTCTCTCCCTTCACTGCCTTCTCCTGTCCTCTCTCTCCCTCACTGCCTTCTCCTCTCCTCTCTCTCCCTTCACTGCCTTCTCCTGTCCTCTCTCTCCCTCACTGCCTTCTCCTGCCCTCTCTCTCCCTTCACTGCCTTCTCATCTCATCTAGATGCTATATACAGTAGAGAGGCTATAAACACTAGCGAGACTATATACAGTAGAGAGGCTATAAACAGTAGCGAGACTATATACAGTAGAGAGGCTATATACAGTAGAGGAGCTTTATACAGTAGAGAGGCTATAAACAGTAGAGAGGCTATATACAGTAGAGAGGCTATATACAGTAGTGAGGCTATATACAGTAGAGAGGCTATATACAGTAGAGAGGCTATATACAGTAGTGAGGCTATATACAGTAGAGAGGCTATATACAGTAGAGAGGCTATATACAGTAGAGAGGCTATATACAGTAGAGAGGCTATATACAGTAGAGAGACTATATACAGTAGAGAGGCTATATACAGTAGAGAGGCTATACACAGTAGAGAGGCTATATACAGTAGTGAGGCTACATACAGTAGAGAGGCTATATACAGTAGAGAGGCTATATACAGTAGAGAGGCTATATACAGTAGAGGCTATATACAGTAGAGGAGCTATATACAGTAGATAGGCTATATACAGTAGAGAGACTATATACAGTAGAGAGGCTATATACAGTAGAGAGGCTATATACAGTAAAGAGGCTATATACAGTAGAGAGGCTATATACAGTAGAGGAGCTTTATACAGTAGAGAGGTTATATACAGTAGAGAGGCTATATAGAGTAGAGAGGTTATATACAGTAGAGGCTATATACAGTAGAGATGCTATATACAGTAGAGAGGCTATATACAGTAGAGAGGCTATATACAGTAGAGAAGTTATATACAGTAGAGAGGTTATATACAGTAGATGAGCTTTATACAGTAGAGAGGTTATATACAGTAGAGAGGCTATATACAGTAGTGAGGCTATATACAGTAGAGAGGCTATATACAGTAGAGGAGCTTTATACAGTAGAGAGGTTATATACAGTAGAGGCTATATACAGTAGAGATGCTATATACAGTAGAGAGGCTATATACAGTAGAGAGGCTATATACAGTAGAGAAGTTATATACAGTAGAGAGGTTATATACAGTAGATGAGCTTTATACAGTAGAGAGGTTATATACAGTAGAGAGGCTATATACAGTAGTGAGGCTATATACAGTAGAGAGGCTATATACAGTAGAGGAGCTTTATACAGTAGAGAGGTTATATACAGTAGAGAGGCTATATACAGTAGTGAGGTTATATATGCTTATATGATGAACAGAGAGTAGCAGTAGCGTGAAGAGGGGTTGATGGGTGGTGGGACACAATGCAGATAGCCTGGTTAGCCAATGTGCAGGAACACTGGTTGGTCGGCCCAATTGAGGTAGTATGTACATGAATGTATAATTAAAGTGACTATGCATATATGATAAACAGAGAGTAGCAGCAATGTAAAAGAGGGGTTGGGGGGGTTAGGGGGGGGGTACACAATGCAAATAGTCCGGATAGCCATTTGGTTAACTGTTCAGGAGTCTTATGGCTTGGGGGTAAAAACTGTTGAGAAGCCTTTTTGTCCTAGTCTTGGCACTCCGGTACCACTTGCCATGCGGTAGCAGAGAGAACAGTCTGGGGTGGCTGGGGTCTTTGACAATTTTTAGGGCCTTCCTCTGACACCACCTGAAATGTGTGTGTTTTTTGATAAACTTGGATTAGCTAACACAACGTGCCATTGGAAGACAGGAGTGATGGTTGCTGATAATGAGCCTCTGTACGCCTATGTAGTTATTCCATTAAAAATCAACTGTTTCCAGCTAAAATAGTGATTTACAACATTAACAATGTCTACACTGTCTTTCTGATCATTTTGATGTTATTTTAAAGGTTTCCACCTTCAGACAACACACATGGTCACTCCCATCTATGTCGATGATTAACACCTCTTGGCCTCCCCTACCATTATCTTTCTGTCTCAATTCTTGCTTGTTTACAGAATCTATTGGTGGCATATCCATAGCAATGATACAACAAATAAGACACACACATAATGAAGGTGTCTGTCTAATGATTCTCATAGGATGACACAATGGCTCTCCACAAGCCTGTAATGGCACAGACATACATATACAATACAATCACATGCCTTAAGCTCTCTGGTACGCTTGCGTCCCACCTCGACAACAGCCAGTGAAATTGCAAGGGCGCCAAATTGAAAACAACAGAAAATCCCAAAATTAAAATTCCTCAAACATACAAGTATTATACACCATTTTAAAGATACATTTCTTGTAAATCCAACCACAGTGTCTGATTTCAAATGGGCTTTACGGCGAAAGCACACCAAACGATTATGTTAGGTCAGCACCTAGTCAAAGAAAACCATACAGCCATTTTCCAGCCAAGGAGAGGGCTCACAAAAGTCAGAAATAGCGATTAAATTAGTCACTAACCTTTGATGATCTTCATCAGATGACACTCACAGGACTTCATGTTACACAATAAATGTTTGTTTTGTTCGATAATGCCCCTCTTTATGACCAAAACCCTCCTGTTTGTTCGCGCCTTTTGTACAGTAATCCGAATGCACAAGGCGCGGGCACTAAGTCCAGATGAAAAGTTTTTAAAAAGTACAATACAAGTTTGTAGAAACATGCCAAACGATGTTTAAAATCAATCCTCTGGTTGTTCTTGCCATAAATCATCAATAATATTTCAACAAAAGCATCGTCAATAGAAAAGGAGAAACAAGAAAGGCTCCCGATCAGGCGCATGGCTGATGTCTGGAAATGTCCACTGTCCACTGATTGAAAGGGGTGTATCTCCCTCATTTTTCAGAGTAAAAGCCTGAAACAATGCCTAAAGACTGGCCACATGTAGCGGAAGCCATAGAGTTCGTGAACTGGGTCCTATGTCTTTGTATGGTGGATAGGCTTTCAATGTAGAAAACAGCCTTTCAAAATAATAGCAATTCCTGGTTGGATTGTGCTCGGGTTTTCACCTGCCATATCAGTTCTGTTATACTCACAGACATTATTTTAACAGTTTTGGAAACGTTAGAGTGTTTTATATCCACATCTACTAATTATATGCATATCCTAGCTTATGGGCCTGAGTAGCAGGCAGTTTAATTTGGGCAAGCTTTTCATCCGGAGGTGAAAATACTGCCCCCTGCCCAAGAAAGGTTAAAGCCAGTCACAGGACCAGGTAATGACTTCCCTCAGGCCTATAACAGATCGGGCATACAGACATAAAGCAACTGCATGACTCAATGCTAGTCACAGGACCAGGTAATGACTTCCCTCAGGCCTATAACAGATCAGGCATACAGACATAAAGCAACTGCATGACTCAATGCTAGTCACAGGACCAGGTAATGACTTCCCTCAGGCCTACAACAGATCAGGCATACAGAGATAAAGCAACTGCATGACTCAATGCTAGTCACAGGACCAGGTAATGACTTCCCTCAGGCCTATAACAGATCAGGCATACAGACAGACATAAAGCAACTGCATGACTCAATGCTAGTCACAGGACCAGGTAATGACTTCCCTCAGGCCTACAACAGCTCAGGCATACAGACAGACATAAAGCAACTGCATGACTCAATGCTAGTCACAGGACCAGGTAATGACTTCTCTCAGGCCTATAACAGATCAGGCATACAGACAGACATAAAGCAACTGCATGACTCAATGCTAGTCACAGGACCAGGTAATGACTTCTCTCAGGCCTATAACAGCTCAGGCATACAGACATAAAGCAACTGCATGACTCAATGCTAGTCACAGGAGCAGGTAATGACTTCTCTCAGGCCTATAACAGATCAGGCATACAGACAGACATAAAGCAACTGCATGACTCAATGCTAGTCACAGGACCAGGTAATGACTTCTCTCAGGCCTACAACAGATCAGGCATACAGACATAAAGCAACTGCATGACTCAATGCTAGTCACAGGACCAGGTAATGACTTCTCTCAGGCCTATAACAGATCAGGCATACAGACAGACATAAAGCAACTGCATGACTCAATGCTAGTCACAGGACCAGGTAATGACTTCTCTCAGGCCTATAACAGATCAGGCATACAGACAGACATAAAGCAACTGCATGACTCAATGCTAGTCACAGGACCAGGTAATGACTTCCCTCAGGCCTATAACAGATCAGGCATACAGACAGACATAAAGCAACTGCATGACTCAATGCTAGTCACAGGACCAGGTAATGACTTCTCTCAGGCCTATAACAGCTCAGGCATACAGACATAAAGCAACTGCATGACTCAATGCTAGTCACAGGACCAGGTAATGACTTCCCTCAGGCCTATAACAGCTCAGGCATACAGACATAAAGCAACTGCATGACTCAATGCTAGTCACAGGACCAGGTAATGACTTCCCCCAGGCCTATAACAGCTCAGGTATACAGACATAAAGCAACTGCATGACTCAATGCTAGTCACAGGACCAGGTAATGACTTCCCTCAGGCCTATAACAGCTCAGGCATACAGACATAAAGCAACTGCATGACTCAATGCTAGTCACAGGACCAGGTAATGACTTCCCTCAGGCCTATAACAGCTCAGGCATACAGACATAAAGCAACTGCATGACTCAATGCTAGTCACAGGACCAGGTAATGACTTCTCTCAGGCCTATAACAGATCAGGCATACAGACAAAAAGCAACTGCATGACTCAATGCTAGTCACAGGACCAGGTAATGACTTCCCTCAGGCCTATAACAGCTCAGGCACACAGACATAAAGCAACTGCATGACTCAATGCTAGTCACAGGACCAGGTAATGACTTCTCTCAGGCCTACAACAGCTCAGGCATACAGACATAAAGCAACTGCATGACTCAATGCTAGTCACAGGACCAGGTAATGACTTCTCTCAGGCCTACAACAGCTCAGGCATACAGACATAAAGCAACTGCATGACTCAATGCTAGTCACAGGACCAGGTAATGACTTCTCTCAGGGCTATAACAGATCAGGCATACAGACAGACATAAAGCAACTGCATGACTCAATGCTAGTCACAGGACCAGGTAATGACTTCCCTCAGGCCTACAACAGATCAGGCATACAGACAGACATAAAGCAACTGCATGACTCAATGCTAGTCACAGGACCAGGTAATGACTTCTCTCAGGCCTATAACAGCTCAGGCATACAGACATAAAGCAACTGCATGACTCAATGCTAGTCACAGGACCAGGTAATGACTTCTCTCAGGCCTATAACAGCTCAGGCATACAGACATAAAGCAACTGCATGACTCAATGCTAGTCACAGGACCAGGTAATGACTTCTCTCAGGCCTATAACAGATCAGGCATACAGACAGACATAAAGCAACTGCATGACTCAATGCTAGTCACAGGACCAGGTAATGACTTCTCTCAGGCCTACAACAGATCAGGCATACAGACAGACATAAAGCAACTGCATGACTCAATGCTAGTCACAGGACCAGGTAATGACTTCTCTCAGGCCTACAACAGATCAGGCATACAGACAGACATAAAGCAACTGCATGACTCAATGCTAGTCACAGGACCAGGTAATGACTTCTCTCAGGCCTACAACAGATCAGGCATACAGACAGACATAAAGCAACTGCATGACTCAATGCTAGTCACAGGACCAGGTAATGACTTCTCTCAGGCCTACAACAGATCAGGCATACAGACAGACATAAAGCAACTGCATGACTCAATGCTAGTCACAGGACCAGGTAATGACTTCTCTCAGGCCTATAATAGCTCAGGCATACAGACATAAAGCAACTGCATGACTCAATGCTAGTCACAGGACCAGGTAATGACTTCTCTCAGGCCTATAACAGCTCAGGCATACAGACATAAAGCAACTGCATGACTCAATGCTAGTCACAGGACCAGGTAATGACTTCCCTCAGGCCTATAACAGCTCAGGCATACAGACATAAAGCAACTGCATGACTCAATGCTAGTCACAGGACCAGGTAATGACTTCCCTCAGGCCTACAACAGCTCAGGCATACAGACATAAAGCAACTGCATGACTCAATGCTAGTCACAGGACCAGGTAATGACTTCCCTCAGGCCTATAACAGATCAGGCATACAGACAGACATAAAGCAACTGCATGACTCAATGCTAGTCACATGACCAGGTAATGACTTCTCTCAGGCCTATAACAGCTCAGGCATACAGACATAAAGCAACTGCATGACTCAATGCTAGTCACAGGACCAGGTAATGACTTCCCTCAGGCCTATAACAGCTCAGGCATACAGACATAAAGCAACTGCATGACTCAATGATAGTCACAGGACCAGGTAATGACTTCTCTCAGGCCTATAACAGATCAGGCATACAGACAGACATAAAGCAACTGCATGACTCAATGCTAGTCACAGGACCAGGTAATGACTTCCCTCAGGCCTACAACAGATCAGGCATACAGACAGACATAAAGCAACTGCATGACTCAATGCTAGTCACAGGACCAGGTATTGACTTCCCTCAGGCCTATAACGGCCCAGACACACACGTAACATGGCTTCTCTTTAAGGCTATATTGATTTGGCTCACTCCTCCTGAAGTGCATAATATATGTACTGGAAAATCACCTATAGTCATGAATTTTCTCCTACATGTATATTTTTTCTGTATATTTGATAATTTCATTGAGGATACCATCAACACCACAGGCCTTTTTGGGTTGGAGGATTTGTATTTTGCCCTGTTGTTCATTCAATGTAATTGGAGAATCCAGTGGGTTCTGGTAGTCTTTAATAGTTGATTCTAAGATCTGTATTTGATCATGTATATGTTTTTGCTGTTTGTTCTTTGTTATAGAACCAAAAGATTGGAACAGTGGTTAACCCATACATCTCCATTTTGGATAGATAATTATTTGTGTTGTTGTTTGTTTAGTGTTTTCCCAGAAGTGGTTAGAGTCTATTGATTCTTCAATTGCATTGAGCTGATTTCTGACATGCTGTTCCTTCTTTTTCCGTAGTGTATTTCTGTATTGTTTTAGTGATTCACCATAGTGAAGGCGTAGGACTCAGGTTTTCTGAGTCTCTATGTTTTTGGTTGGACAGGTTTCTACATTTCCTTTTTTAGGTTTTTGCATTCTTCATCAAACCATTTGTCATTGTTGTTCATTTTCTTCTGTTTTCTGTTTTAGATTTGATAGGGAAGCTGAGAGGTCAAATATACTGTTTAGATGTTCTACTGCCAAGTGTACACCTTCACTATTACAGTGGAACGTTTTGATAGGGAAGCTGAGAGGTTAGATATACTGTTTAGATGTTCTACTGCCAAGTTTACACCTTCACTATTACAGTGGAACGTTTTGATAGGGAAGCTGAGAGGTTAGATATACTGTTTAGATGTTCTACTGCCCCTCTCTCTCTCCTCTCCCCTCCCCCTCTCTCTGTCTGTTCCCCCCACCCGCTCCCCCCCCTCTCTCTCTCCCATCCCCACCCATCTCTCTCTCACCTCCTCACCCCTATTCCCTCTCTCTCTCTCTACCATCTCCTCCGCCCCTCTCTCTCTCCTCTCCCGTCTCTCTCTCCTCTCCGTCTCTCTCTCCCTCTCCCCCATCTCCTCCGCCCCTCTCTCTCTCCTCTCCCCTCTCTCTCCTCTCCCCCTCTCTCTCCCCCATCTCCTCCACCCCTCTCTCTCTCTCTCCCATCCCCTCCACCCCCCTCTCTCTCCCATCCCGCTCTACTCTACTCTCCTCCCCTATCCCCTCTCCTCTCCCTCCACCTCTCTCTCTCCCCCATCGCCTCCGTCCCTCTCTCTCTCCCATCCCCTCCACCCCTCTCTCTCCCATCCCGCTCTACTCTCCTCCCCCTATCCCCTCTCCTCTCCCTCCGCCTCTCTCTCTCCCCCATCTCCTCCGCCCCTCTCTCTCGCCCATCCCCTCCACCCACCCCTCTCTCCCATCCCCCTCCCATCCTCTCCTCCTGCTTTCAGCCTTGTGTCAGTGCTCTTCTCAATGCTACACACCAGTTCTCTCTTTATATAGTGATGCAAACAAATACACTGGCGCACGCAGGGATGCACTCAAGCACGCACACACACACATGCACACACAGACAGCACGTGTGTACATACACATGCACAGAGAAAAGAATGATGAA
>NC_088410.1:96119349-96136849 GCF_034236695.1 Oncorhynchus nerka | reverse complement strand
GCTGGAGCAGTAGGAGACAGTACAGTACATCTCCACTCCAGTAGAAAGCAGCACGTCTAACTTCAACTCACTGAGATAATTGAAGGATGTTGTGGCAGAAAGGTCATCATACTCATTAGCCCACACATCCTCTCCCTGTGTTTGATTGAGTATGTCTAAAGATTGGATGTCTCTTGGTTTTGATTGAGCATGTCTGTCTGAAAATCAGATATCTGGCTACAAGGGTGTCCGTCCATCCACATTTTCTGGTTGCATGTCAACTACACTTCTGCCAGATTGAATTGTGGGAAAGTGGGAAGCACTCAGGCAAACAACATCATTTGTCTTCTTTAAGTCGATTTTTTTATGTTTTTCCACTTTAGAAAGACAAGACAATATAGAAACAATATTCATTGTTAATTATTAGCACACCCTGATCTGTTTCACCTGTCTTTGTGCTTGTCTCCACCCCCCTCCAGGTGTCGCCCATCTTCTCCATTATCCCCTGGGTACTTATACCTGTGTTCTCTGTTTGTCTGTTGACAGATCATCTTGTTTGTCAAGTCAACCAGCGTTTTTGTGTCTCAGCTCCTGCTTTTCCCCTAGTCTCTCTTTTCTCATCCTCATGGTTTTTGATCCTTGCCTTTCCTGACCCTGTACCCACCCGTCTGACCACTCTGCCTGTCCCTGCCCCTGCCCTGACCCTGCTCGTGACCTGCCCCTGACCTGCCCCTGTCCTGATCTGCCCCCTGACCTCCCTCTGACCTGCCCCTGACCACCCCCTGACCTGCCCCTGACCTGCCCCTACCCTGATCTGCCCCCTGACCTGCCCCTGACCTCCCTCTGACCTGCCCCTGACCTGCCCCTGACCTGCCCCTGCCCCTCCCCTGACCTGCCCCTCCTCCTGACCTGCCCCTCCCCTGACCTGCCCCTCCCCCTGACCTGCCCCTGCCCCTGACCTGCCCCTGACCTGCCCCTCCCCTGACCTGCCCCTGCTCCTGACCTGCCCCTGACCTGCCCCTGACCTGACCCTGCCCCTGACCTGACCCTGCCCCTGCCCCTGACCTGACCCTGACTGACGTCCTGTTTCTGTAATAAACCTTGTTACTTCGATGCGGTTTGCATTTGTCTTACCTTGATGCCTGATAATTAATAATTATGTTACATTTCTGTCACACAAATGCATTTAGATCCCACAGCATTGTATTACACAAGAAAATTAACATTTGAAAGTCACTGATTTGTAAAAATGGGCCAATTATAAATACAGAATCTTACCTGAATATGTTGTAAGTCCTTTTGTTGTTAAATTCATTACAAATGGTAGTCCAGGCATTATTTTTCTGGTTTTTCATTGATTAATCATGCTGTTTGTTCTCTATAATTGAGTGGTTTGACACAATTCACTTCAATTCATTTTTTTCAAAGTGAAATTCTTCTAAGGTTTTCTTTTAGCTCCGTCCATGGTTTGGTTTAGGTGCCTTTCTCCAATTTCGCATAATGCAATGTATTAGTGGACAACTTCTTGTGTGTGTCTGTGTGTGTGTGTGTGTGTGTGTGTGTGTGTGTGTGTGTGTGTGTGTGTGTGTGCCCCAATGTATTAGTGGTCTTCTTGTGTGTGTGTCCGTGTGTGTGTGTGTCCGTGTGTGTGTGTGCCCGTGTGTGTGTGTGTGCCCGTGTGTGTGCCCGTGTGTGTGTGCCCGTGTGTGTGTGTGTGCCCGTGTGTGTGTGTGTGCCTGTGTGTGCCTGAGTGCCCGTGTGTGTGTGTGTGCCCGTGTGTGTGTGTGCCCGTGTGTGTGTGTGCCCGTGTGTGCCCGTGTGTGTGCCCATGTGTGTGTGTGTGTGTGCCCATGTGTGTGTGTGTGTGTGTCCGTGTGTGTGCCTGTGTGTGTGTGTGTGTGCCTGTGTGTGTGTGCCTGTGTATGTGTGTGCTAGTGTGTGTTTATGAGCCTGTCGTCTCATAGCACCATGGATCTCCAGTTCATATGATGAGGATCAGATATGTATTTCATCTGTCAGCAGGAGGAGATCATCTCAGAATGGAACACCGGGCCAATAATAATGACAGAGATAATGACAACTAGGGAGACATAATTATACTCGAAGGAGGGAAAGATGTAGAGAAAAAAGTTAGAGAAAGAGGGATAGAGGAAGGTGTGAGAGAGTTAAGGAGAAAGAGAGACAGAGAGAGTTAAGGAGAGAGAGAGAGAGAGAGAGAGAGTTAAGGAGCGAGAGAGAGTTAAGGAGAGAGAGAGAGAGAGAGAGAAAGAAAGTTAAGGAGTGAGAGAGAGGTAGAGAGAGAGAGAGAGAGTTAAGGAGAGAGAGAGAGAGAGTTAAGGAGAGAGAGAGAGTTAAGGAGAGAGAGAGAGAGAGTTGAGGAGAGAGAGAGAGTTAAGGAGAGAGAGAGAGAGAGTTAAGGAGAGAGAGAGAGAGAGTTAAGGAGAGAGAGAGAGTTAAGGAGAGAGAGAGAATTAAGGAGAGAGAGAGAGTTAAGGAGAGAGAGAGAGTTAAGGAGAGAGAGAGAGAGTTAAGGAGAGAGAGAGAGAGAGTTAAGGAGAGAGAGAGAGAGTTAAGGAGAGAGAGAGAATTAAGGAGAGAGAGAGAGTTAAGGAGAGAGAGAGAGTTAAGGAGAGAGAGAGAATTAAGGAGAGAGAGAGAGTTAAGGAGAGAGAGAGAGTTAAGGAGAGAGAGAGAGTTAAGGAGAGAGAGAGAGTTAAGAAGAGAGAGAAGAATGCAAAAATCTAAGAAAAAAATGTAGAAACGTTCCACTGTAATAGTGAAGGTGTAAACTTGGCAGTAGAAAATCTTTAACAGTATATTTGACCTCTCAGCTTCCCTATCAAATCTAAAAATCTCAAATAGAAAACCAAAGAAAATTAACAATAATGACAAATGGTTTGATGAAGAATGCAAAAATCTAAGAAAGAAATTGAGAAACCTGTCCAACCAAAAACATAGAGACCTGGAAAACCTGAGTCTACGCCTTCACTATGGTGAATCACTAAAACAATACAGAAATACACTACGGAAAAAGAAGGAACAGCATGTCAGAAATCAGCTCAATGCAATTGAAGAATCCATAACTCTAACCACTTCTGGGAAAATTGGAAAACACTAAACAAACAACAACACGAAGAATTATCTATCCAAAATGGAGATGTATGGGTTAACCACTTCTCCAATCTTTTTGGTTCTATAACAAAGAATAAAGAGCAAAAACATATACATGATCAAATACAGATCTTAGAATCAACTATTAAAGACTACCGGAACCCACTGGATTCTCCAATTACATTGAATGAGTTACAGGACAAAATAAAACCCTCCAACCCAAAAAGGCCTGTGGTGTCGATGGTATCATTTAAGTAAGGCCTCCCCCTGCTAGGTATCCTCAATGAAATGATCAAATATACAGACAACAAATTCCAATTGGCTATACTAAAACTCTTTAACATCATACTTAGCTCTGGCATCTTCCCCAATATTTGGAACCAAGGACTGATCACCCCAATCCACAAAAGTGGAGACAAATTTGACCCCAATAACTACCGTGGAAAATGTGTCAACAGTAACCTTGGGAAAATCCTCTGCATTATTATTAACAGCAGACTCGTACATTTCCTCAATGAAAACAATGTACTGAGCAAATGTCAAATTGGCTTTTTACCAAATTACCGTACAACAGACCATGTATTCACCCTGCACACCCTAATTGACAACCAAACAAACCAAAACAAAGGCAAAGACTTCTCATGCTTTGTTGATTTCAAAAAGCCTTTGACTCAATCTGGCATGAGGGTCTGCTATACAAGCTGATGGAAAGTGGTGTTGGGGTAAAACATACGACATTATAAAATCCATGTACACAAACAACAAGTGTGCGGTTAAAATTGGCAAAAACACACACATTTCTTCACACAGGGTCGTGGGGTTAGACAGGGATGCAGCTTAAGCCCCACCCTCTTCAACATATATATCAACGAATTGGCGCGGGCACTAGAAAAGTCTGCAGCACCCGGCCTCCCCTGCTAGAATCCAAGTCAAATGCCTGTTGTTTGCTGATGATCTGGTGCTTCTGTCACCAACCAAGGAGGGCCTACAGCAGCACCTAGATCTTATGCACAGATTCTGTCAGACCTGAGCCCTGACAGTAAATCTCAGTAAGACCAAAATAATGGTGTTCCAAAAAGGTCCAGTCACCAGGACCACAAATACAAATTCCATCTAGACCTTGTTGCCCTAGAGCACACAAAAAACTATACATACCTTGGCCTAAACATCAGCGCCACAGGTAACTTCCACAAAGCTGTGAACGATCTGAGAGACAAGGCAAGAAGGGCATTCTATGCCATCAAAAGAAACATAAATTTCAACATACCAATTAGGATTTGGCTAAAAATACTTGAATCAGTCATAGAGCCCATTGCCCTTTATGGTTGTGAGGTCTGGGGTCCGCTCACCAACCAAGACTTCACAAAATGGGACAAACACCAAATTGAGACTCTGCACGCAGAATTCTGCAAAAATATCCTCTGTGTACAACGTAAAACACCAAATAATGCATGCAGAGCAGAATTAGGCCGATACCCACTAATTATCAAAATCCAGAAAAGAGCCGTTAAATTCTACAACCACCTAAAAGGAAGCGATTCACAAACCTTCCATAACAAAGCCATCACCTACAGAGAGATGAACCTGGAGAAGAGTCCCCTAAGCAAGCTGGTCCTGGGGCTCTGTTCACAAACACAAACACACCCTACAGAGCCCCAGGACAACAGCACAATTAGACCCAACCAAATCATGAGAAAACAAAAAAGATAATTACTTAACACATTTGAAAGAATTAACAAAAAACAGAGCAAACTAGAATGCTATTTGGCCCTACACAGAGAGTACACAGCGGCAGAATACCTGACCACTGTGACTGACCCAAAATTAAAGAAAGCTTTGACTATGTACAGACTCAGTGAGCATAGCCTTGCTATTGAGAAAGGCCGCCGTAGGCAGACATGGCTCTCAAGAGAAGACAGGCTATGTGCTCACTGCCCACAAAATGAGGTGGAAACTGAGCTGCACTTCCTAACCTCCTGCCCAATGTATGACCATATTAGAGAGACATATTTCCCCCAGATTACACAGATCCACAAAGAATTCGAAAACAAATCCAATTTTGAAAAACTCCCATATCTTTTGGGTGAAATTCCACAGTGTGCCATCACAGCAGCAAGATTTGTGACCTGTTGCCACGAGAAAAGGGCAACCAGTGAAGAACAAACACCATTGTAAATACAACCCATATTTATGCTTATTTATTTTATCTTGTGTCTTTTAACTATTTGTACATTGTATATATATATATATATATATAATATGACATTTGTAATGTCTTTACTGTTTTGAAACTTCTGTATGTGTAATGTTTACTGTTCATTTTTGTTGTTTTTCACTTTATATATTCATTTTGTATGTTGTCTACCTCACTTGCTTTGGCAATGTTAACACATGATTCCCATGCCAATAAAGCCCTTGAATTGAATTGAATTGAATTGAGTTAAGGAGAGAGAGAGAGAGTTAATGAGAGAGAGAGTTAAGGAGAGAGAGAGTTAAGGAGAGAGAGGGAGAGAGAGAGAGAGAGAGTTAAGGAGAGAGAGAGAGAGAGAGACCTTGACTTTTTGTCTTTCTATTCTTAAAAAAAAAAAAACTCACCACCCCCCCTTCAAAGAAAATAAAATATAAATAATAAAATATATTCTCTACTGCAGTACTGCACACATGTGCCACACGATACAAAACAACACAATAACCAAAACCTCACCTCTTCTACAACCGTATATCCAACCCAGCTGTACAAGCAGCAACCCCCCCGACACACCATATCTCCTAAAACACTGTTTAGCATTTTATACAACTCAAATTCTATCCCCAGCTGTACAAGCAGCATCTCCAACACACCATATCTCCTGAAACAACTCCACACTTTTTAGCATTTTATACAACTCAAATTCCACCCGACGGCACGCAGAGACCATCCCATTAAATAATAGTAAAGGGTCTGTTACCCAACCTTTGACCCGGTTCCTCCTTGTTTTCTAAATAGACAACTTTGCCTGAGCAAACAGAAAATTCAACAAAACACATTAGGCTTTTTCCTTATTTGAATACCTGTACCCCATCATAAACATCCCAACAGTAAACTCCACCCACAACCTCTCACACAGACATTCCAACAGAGACATTAATGGCCTTAACCTGGCGCACACAGAAAACACACGATGCACAGTTTCACTAACGACACAGAAAGGACACCCCTACCCAACTCCCGGGTTCAGCCCGTCCCAACCAGCTGTTAGTGGCCAGGGCTCCATGAAGAACCCTCCACTGGAGGTCCCCTGACCTCTTTGGTACTGGGGGTTTGTAGAGCCCCCTCCATCTAAAACCCACCATACTCTCCGCCCCACATACCCCCTGCCACTGATGTTCACTCCTGTTAGACTCCTAATGATCCTCATCTTAATGCAGAGGTCGTAGAGGGCTTTACCTCCCACCCCCTCAAACAACCCCAGGCTCAGAGTGTTAAAGTCTAACAAGTCTTCCGGACCCCCTTGCCAGTCCCCAGTCTCTGCCTTCACCTGCATTGGTGGAAATATTGTTGCCCCCTCCCCCTTTGGCCTCTCAAACACCCTCCTTACCGGCTCAGACAGGGCCTCCTGGACCTCCTCCAATAATCTCTCCAGCAGCCTAAGAGACGTTAGTCCTGTTTGTTGTGCCAAGACTTCCGGGGTTTTCCACCCCTCCTCTCCCAGCAGTCTCAGGTCACCCAGCCTTTGTAAACCCCCTGCCATCAGTTACCTCTGCAGGGTGGCCGACTGAACCAATCTCAAAGGGATGGCCGGGTTGTGGAAGATAGGCTCATCCCACACCCACAGCCCAGGCTCCACACCCACTTCTCGTGTGGACCTTAGCAGCTGCCAGGCCCTCAGCACCGCAGAGTAAAAGTCAGAGAGACCTGCAGTACTCAACCTCTCCAGCTTAATGAGGAACAGCTGCCGGTCCAACCCTAATCCGCCAGATCTCCTCAGCAGTGCGCATGCTGGTTCCCTCCATTCGACATCAGTATGGTACAGTAGTCTCTGCACAGCCTTTAGTCGGAAAGCAGGCACCCTGCCAGTGATGGTCCGACCAGAAACAATTCACTTATGTTGCAGGTCTGCGAGCAGACTGGCTGGGGGGTTGAGGACAGACAGTTTATGCCACAGGGAAGATGACACCAGGTTGTTCATTATCAGCACCCTACCTCTATATGACACTTGGGACAGGAACCACCTCCACCTGGCCAGTCTTGACACCACTACCTGTGACAGCCCTCCCAGTTCTTCCTGACCCACCTCTCTGAGCCCAGGTACACCCCCAACATTTTAAGCCCTTCACAACCCCACTGCCAACCCCCTGGAAGCAGAGGGGCCCTATCCCCCCATAACAGAGCTTTGCTCTTGCCCCAGTTTACCTTAGCTGACGAAGCTCCCTCGTACACATTCCGACTAGTCTCTAGCGCCTGCATACCCTGACCGTCACAGAAGTGTCATCTGCATATGCTGACACTGCTATGCCTGTTAACACACCCATGCCTGTCCAGCACACTCCCTGCAGTCTCCTGCTTAGCAGGCCCAAAAAAGTCTCAATGGCTAGTGTATATAACTGCCCCGATAGAGGGCATCCTTGTCTAATGCCCCGTCTCACCCAGACTGGCCTACTGAGCCCCCCTCCCACCTTGACCATATATGATGCACCAGAATACAACATCTTCACGCAGGTCCAAAAACCTTTCCCCAAACCCAAAAACAGACATCACATTAAACAGATACTCATGGTTCACTCTATCAAAAGCCTTCTCTTGATCTAAAGAGACCAGTCCAAAGTTCACATTAGAACCTCTGGACAAGTCCAAAATGTCCCTGATTAAGAACAAGTTGTCTGTGATTGAGCATCCCGGTACACAATATGTTTGGTCCTTGTGTACGATAGAGTCCAGGTGGGACTTCATTCTTTTAGAGAGGACATTGGCAAATATCTTGTAGTCGACACAAAGCAAAGCCACATGCCTCCAGTTATTAAGTCCATACAAGTCCCCTTTTTTGGGCAGGAGAGTCAGAGCCGCACTCACCCTAGCCCCAAAGACCTTCACCCATGTATACTGTCTTGTGTTGGGATGTCTAGTTCTCCAAACATCCACTAGGTCAAACTGCTTAATGATGTCCCTTAACACTCCCACTGAGCCTGAATGAGGCTCTTCTGCATTTGTCTTCTCCCTTAACACTCCCACTGACCCTGAATGAGGCTCTGAACTAGACCCAGCCTCCTCTACACCACCATCTATAACCTGACTAGACCCAGCCTCATCTACACCACCATCTATAACCTGACTAGACCCAGCCTCATCTACACCACCATCTATAACCTGACTAGACCCAGTCTCATCTACACCACCATCACTGGCATGACTAGACCCAGTCTCATTGCCCCCTGCACGTTGACCTCGATTTCCCCCACTGGCGTTTGTACGCTCACCTTGTCTACGGCCTTTATGTGGGCACACAAAGCTCTTATGCCCCAAATCCCCACACTCAAAACACAGTAGACTATCTGTGCTGGCAAACCCTGCGTAGAGCCCCTCCCCCTGCGTAGAGCCCCTCCCCCTGCGTAGAGCCCCTCCCCATGCCTCACTTTAAAATGCACATTTAACTGTTGTTCATTGTTATTTAGAAACATGACCACTTTTCTCCGGAAACGTAACAACGTGCTTAACCTCTTAAGTCGACCCTCTACTTTTTTGAACATTCTGTTAAAAATCGCGCAACATTTCAGCGCCCTGCTACTCATGCCAGGAATATAGTATATGCATTTGCTTAGTCTGTGTGGATAGAAAACACTCAGACGTTTATAAAACTGGTTAAATCACTGCTGTGGCTTTACCAGAACGGCATTTACATCGAAAAGCACAGGAAAAACTGATCACTGAAAATGGGAAAATATATCCATGCGCTACTTGAACCCATTGATAAAGGTGAACCACAATTAATTGACTGAGGTTGCAGTACCTACAGCTTCCACACGGTGTCTAGAGTCTTGTCATTTCCCTTCGAGTTTTTTCTTGGTCAAACACATGCAGGGCACCGTATCTCCTATGGTCTAGGACCGGATATTTTCGTTGAGTTTCTAGCCGGACATTTTTCCAGACGGACAGCTAATGATCTTTACATCGCCTCCTGATGAATTTTATCGCTTATTAACGTTTACTAATACCTAAAGTTGCATTACAAACATATTTCGAAGTGTTTTGTGAAAGTTTATCAGATCGACTTTTTGAATTTTAAAAAATGACGTTACGTTTTGAAACGATGTTTTTGGGTTTATCACACAGTCTACATATAACGATATCTAGGCTTTATATGGACCGATTTAATCGAAATAAAGACCCAAATAGTGTTTATGGGACATCTAGGAGTGTCAACAAAGAAGATGGTGAAAGGTAATGAATGTTTTCTATTTTATTGTGCGGTTTGTGTAACCCTGTAAATGCTAATTATTTTGTTTACGTCCCCTGTGGGTCTTTTGGTGTTACATGCTATCAGATAATAGCTTCTCATGCTTTCGCCGAAAAGCATTTTAAAATCTGACTTGTTGCCTGGATTCACCTCAGTGTAGCTTTAATTCGATACCCTGCATGTGTATTTTAATGAACTTTTGAGTTTTAACTAATACTATTAGCATTTAGCGTAGCGCATTTGCATTTCCAGAGCTCTAGTTGGGACGCAAGCGTAAGAAAAACTCGAAGGGAAATGACAAGACTCTAGACACCGTGTGGAAGCTGTAGGTACTGCAACCTCAGTCAATTAATTGTGGTTCACGTTTATCAATGGGTTCAAGTAGCGCATGGATATATTTTCCCATTTTCAGTGATCAGTTTTTCCTGTGCTTTTCGATGTAAATGCCGTTCTGGTAAAGCCACAGCAGTGATTTAACCAGTTTTTTAAACGTCTGAGTGTTTTCTATCCACACAGACTAAGCAAATGCATATACTATATTCCTGGCATGAGTAGCAGGGCGCTGAAATGTTGCGCGATATTTAACAGAATGTTCAAAAAAGTAGAGGGTCGACTTAAGAGGTTAACCTCCACCATAGACAATAAACATGGAAAGAAAAGACCAAGGACAGAATCAATAAGTTAGGACAAGAGCCCTCCACACCAAACACTCAAACTCCCAGCATGCACTTCAAGAGAGAGCGCACGAGAGAAAGGAAGAGGGTTAGAGGAAGGAGCGCTAGAGAGAGTTACGGAAAGAGAGAGTTAATGTGAGAGAGAGAGAGAGAGAGAGAGAGAGAAAGAGAGAGAGAGAGAGAGGGTTAGAGGAAGGAGAGATAGAGTTAAGGAGAGTGAGAGTTAAGGAGAGAGAGAGAGAGGGAGAAAGATAGAGTTTAGGAGAGAGAGAAAGAGAGAAAAGAGAGAGAGAGCGAGAGAGAGAGAAAGAGAGAGAAAGAGAGAGTTAAGGAGAGCGAGAGTTAAGGAGAGCGAGATAGAGAGAGAAATATAGAGAGTTTAGGAGAGAGAGAGAGAAAGAGAGAGAAAGATAGAGAGTTTAGGAGAGCGAGAGAAAGATAGATAAATGAAGGAGGAATAGCCAGTCAGATGGATAGTTGAGGCAGAGATGTAATTACTCTGAGAGAATGTGACAATGTCTGTTCCCTCTTATTGGAAGGAGGGATAGAGTTAGAGAAGTTAGAGGAAGATTTTGATCAGAGTCTGTTCCTTCTGATTTTATGAACCCCCAGTAAAACTTCCTTGGGACTAACTGGCATGGAGACAAGAGAAGAGATGAGACAACGCTCTGGCTATGCAGGATGGATTCATTTCTTGTTTTAGTACAAAAAAAACATTACAAATGAGCATGCACACACACACACACACACACACACACACACACACACACACACACACACACACACACACACACACACACACACACACACACACACACACACACACACACACACACACAGACACACCCACTGTAACCTACACATAATGATTAATCTCCTGAGATTAGCAACATGACTGTGAAATGTAATTATAGATAGGAAGTAAGACTTGTAAACGATTATCCCATAAACGATTGTGTCACACTGAAACGTGATACTAATTGGTCATTGTCCCCTGCATGATGAAACACTAACACACACTACGCTAAGGTAGGTAGTCAAACCCAAAAGAATGGGATTTAGCATGTAGGTGATCTGCTGTTTCATTGGTTCTGGTATTAAAAGCATATTAAAAGCACTGTCAATATTTGTCTTCGATAGTTTAGTTGAATGGTTTTATAACAAGGTACAATGGAGGTAGAGGGAGAGGGAGAGAGAGGGAGGGATAGAGAGAGAGAGAGAAGGAGGGAGAGGGAGAGAGAGGGAGGGAGAGAGAGGGAGAGGGAGAGAGAGGGAGGGATAGAGAGGGAGGGATAGAGAGGGAGAGGGAGAGGGAGAGGGAGGGTTAGAGAGGGATAGAGAGAGAGAGGGAGAGGGAGAGAGGCAGAGGGAGAGAGAGGGAGGGAGGGAGAAAGAGAGGGAGCGAGAGGGAGCGAGAGGGAGAGAGGGAGAGAGATGGAGGGATAGAGAGGGTGAGGGAGAGAGAGACGGAGGGATAGAGAGTGAGAGAGAGGGAGGGAGAGGGAGAGAGAGGGAGGGAGAGAGAGAGGGAGAGGGAGAGAGAGGAAGGGATAGAGAGGGAGAGGGAGAGAGAGAGAGAGGGAGGGAGAGAGAGGGAGAGGGATAGGGGAGAGAGGGAGGGTTAGAGAGGGATAGAGAGAAAGAGGGAGAGGGAGAGGGAGAGAGAGGGAGGGAGAGAGAGAGAGAGAGGGAGAGGGAGCGAGAGGAGAGAGGGAGAGATGGAGGGATAGAGAGGGAGAGGGAGAGAGAGAGAGAGGGAGAGGGAGCGAGAGGAAGAGAGGGAGAGAGATGGAGGGATAGAGAGGGAGAGGGAGAGAGAGAGAGAGAGAGTGAGAGGGAGCGAGAGGGAGAGAGGGAGAGAGATGGAGGGATAGAGAGGGAGAGGGAGAGAGAGAGAGGGAGAGAGAGGGAGAGGGAGAGACGGAGGGATAGAGAGGGGGACTCACTGTATACACCTGGTAGAACAGCAAAGTGCTTCAATGTACTAATTTGCTTGTTAAAGCATATAGAATATAGACCATCAAAAATTGACTTGAATAATTGTTACTATTTCGTGGCTGTAAGGCCGGGTAATGGCCTGTGGAGAGATATAACGAACTACTAGAAAACCCAGAAGATAACTCAACATAAATAAAGATAAAATAAATAAGCATAAATATAGTTTGTATTTACAGTTGTGTTTGTTCTTCACTGGTTGCCCTTTTTCTCGTGGCAACAGGTCACAAATCTTGCTGCTGTGATGGCACAATGTGGAATTTCACCCAGTAGATATGGGAGTTTATCAAAAATGGATTTGTTTTCGAATTCTTTGTGGATCTGTGTAATCTGAGGGAAATATGTGTCTCTAATATGGTCATACATTTAGCAGGAGGTTAGGAAGTGCAGCTCAGTTTCCACCTCATTTTGTGGGCAGTGAGCACATAGCCTGTCTTCTCTTGAGAGCCATGTCTGCCTACGGCGGCCTTTCTCAATAGCAAGGCTATGCTCACTGAGTCTGTACATAGTCAAAGCTTTCCTTAAATTTGGGTCAGACACAGTGGACAGGTATTCTGCCACTGTGTCTCTCTGTGTAGGGCCAAATAGCATTCTAGCTGGCTGTTTTTTTGTTCATTCTTTCCAATGTGTCAAGTAATTATCTTTTTGTTTTCTCATGATTTGGTTGGGTCTAATTGTGTTGCTGTCCTGGGGCTCTGTAGGGTCTGTTTGTGAACAGAGCCCCAGGACCAGCTTGCTTAGGGGACTCTTCTCCAGGTTCATCTCTCTGTAGGTGATGGCTTTGTTATGGAAGATTTGGGAATCGCTTCCTTTTAGGTGGTTGTAGAATTTAACGTCTCTTTTCTGGATTTTGATAATTAGTGGGTATCGGCCTAATTCTGCTCTACGTGCATTATTTCAAATCAACGTTTATTTGTCAGGTGCACCGAATACAACAGGTGTAAACAGTGAAATGCAGGCTCTAACCAATGGTGCCAAAATAAATAAAAAGTATGTGTGTGTGTGTGTGTGTGTGTGTGTGTGTGCGTGTGTGTGTAGGTAATAAAAAGACATTTGAAAAAAGATTAGCAAGGCTATATACAGACACCTGTTAGTCAGGCTTATTGAGGTAGTATGTACATGTAGGTATCGTTAAAGTGACTATGCATATATGATGAACAGAGAGTAGCAGCAGCATAAAAATGGGGTTGGGGGGGTTAGGGGGGGGGGTACACAATGCAAATAGTCCGGATAGCCATTTGGTTAACTGATCAGGAGTCTTATGGCTTGGGGGTAAAAACTGTTGAGAAGCCTTTTTGTCCTAGACTTGGCACTCCGGTACCGCTTGCCATGCGGTAGTAGAGAGAACAGTTTATGACTAGGGGGGCTGGAGTATTTGACCATTTTTAGGGCCTTCCTCTGACACCGCCTGGTGTAGAGGTCCTGGATGGCAGGAAGCTTGGCCCCCAGTGATGTACTGGGCCGTACACACTACTCTCTAAAGTGCCTTGCGGTCGGAGGCCGAGCAATTGCAGTACCAGGCAGTGATGCAACCGATCAGGATGCTCTCGATGTTGCAGCTGTAGAACCTTTTGAGGATCTCAGGACCCATGCCAAATCTTTTTAGTTTCCTGAGGGGGAATAGGCTTTGTCGTGCCCTCTTCACGACTGTCTTGGTGTGTTTGGACCAATCTAGTTTGTTGTTGATGTGGACACCAAGGAATTTGAAGCTCTCAACCTGCTTCACTACAGCCCCATCGATGAGAATGGGGACGTGCTCGGCCCTCCTTTTCCTGTAGTCCACAATCATCTCCTTAGTCTTGGTTACTGTTACGCACGCCTCTATGAAGAGGGAACGCAACACCCTGCTACAACTAAACTCTCCGTGAAGAGAAAAAGGTATGGACTGTAGGTGCAAGTAAGAATGACAACATGCAGAATGTGGTACCGTTTACAAGGACTTTATTCCTTTACACGGTAATATGGGGAAAAGGGTCTGGACGGAACCAAAGCAAAGAAAGTAAATCTCAAAGCCCCCCCTCTCCTATCTTACCTGCCTACCCACTACTTACCTAATTTAGCACCACCTGGTGCCCTAACCAAAATACAGGGGGTGGTCCGCCCAGGTCTTACCTAGTGTGCCTAGACAGCGAATATGCTACGGGTATATGTATGTCCGCGGGCCTCTTGCCTAAGCACTCCCAAGGTGCCTTCCCCTTCTCCCCCTGGGAACAAATGAAACAGAATATTAAACAATTTTCAAACAAACTAACAAACGACATCAAATAAGCTCTATCTGAGCAACAAACTCACAAAATATACCAACTCTCAGCAAAATCAACCTCTAGCAAAATCTCTAGCAAAATCTCTCTACAAAAAGCTCTCAGAAAATCTCTCTACAAAAAAATCTCCCTCCTGAACAGAACACTGGCTTTTATATAGCGTCTGAGGGAATGGGTAATTGGAGACAGCTGCGTCTTGACGAGGGGGCGGAGTCAGCTCTCCAATTAGCCATGGAGTCGACCAATCAGCTGCTTGAGGGATTTCCGGAGCCATTTCCTGAAATAAACACATGCACAAACACAAACTACAACACATAAACTGGGGAACGTAACAGTTACGTTGAGAGGTAGGTTGTTATTCTGGCACCACCCGGCCAGATCTCTAACCTCCTCCCTATAGGCTGTCTCGTCGTTGTCGGTGATCAGGCCTACCACTGTTGTGTCGTTAGCAAACTTAATGATGGTGTTGGAGTCGTGCCTGGCCATGCAGTCGTGGGTGAACAGGGAGTACAGGAGGGGACTGAGCACGCACCCCTGGGGAGTATTGAGTATCAGCGTGGCAGATGTGGCAGATGTGTTGCTACCTACCCTCACCACCTGGGGGCGGCCTGTTAGGAAGTCCAGGATCCAGGTGCAGAGGGAGGTGTTTAGTCCCAGGATCCTTAGCTTGGTGATGAGCTTTGAAGGTACTATGGTGTTGAACGCTGAGCTGTAGTCAATGAACAGCATTCTCACATAGGTGTTCCTTTTGTCCAGGTGGGAAAGGGCAGTGTGGAGTGCAATAGAGATTGCATCATCTGTGGATCTGTTTGGGCAGTGTGCAAATTGGAGTGGGTCTAGGGTTTCTGGGATAATGGTGTTGATGTGAGTCATTACCAACCTTTCAAAGCACTTCATGGCTACGGATGTGAGTGCTACGGGTCTGTAGTCATTTAGGCAGGTTGCCTTTGTGTTCTTGGGCACAGGGACTATGGTGGTCTGCTTGAAGCATGTTGGTATTACAGACTCAATCAGGGACATGTTGAAAATGTCAGTGAAGACACCTGCCAGTTGGTCAGCACATGCCCGGAGCACACGTCCTGGTAATGTGTCTGGCCCTGCAGCCTTGTGTATGTTGAACTGTTTAAAGGTCTTACTCATGTCGGCTACGGAGAGCATGATCACACAGTCTTCTGGAACAGCTGATGCTCTCATGCATGCCTCAGTGTTGCTTGCCTCGAAGCGAGCATAGAAGGGATTTAGCTCGTCTGGTTAGCTTGTGTCACTGGGCAGCTCGCGGCTTTGCTTACCTTTGTAGTCTGTAATGCCACATCCGACGAGCATCGATTCAATCTTAGCCCTGTATTGACACTTTGCATGTTTGATGGTTCGTTGCAGGGCATAGCGGGATTTAAGTAAGCTTCCGGTTAGAGTCCCGCTTGGGAATTGCTTCCTTTTAGGTGGTTGTAGAATTTGACGTCTCTTTTCTGGATTTTGATAATTAGTGGGTATCGGCCTAAGTCTGCTCTGCATGCATTATTTGGTGTTCTACGTTGTACACTGAGGATCTTTTTGCAGAATTCTGCATGCAGAGTCTCAATTCGTTTTTTTTGTCCCGTTTTGTGAATTCTTGGATGGTGAGCGGACCCCAGACCTCACATTCATAAAGGGCAATGGGTTCTATAACTGATTCAAGTATTTTTAGCCAGATCCTAATTGGTATGTCAAATGTTATGTTCCTTTTGATGGCATAGAATGCCCTTCTTGCCTTGTCTCTCAGATCGTTCACAGCTTTGTGGATGTTACCTGTGGAGCTGATGTTTAGGCCAAGTTATGTATCGTTTTTTTGTGTCCTCTAGGGCAACGGTGTCTAGATGGAATTTGTATTTGTGATTCTTTGCAATGGGACCTTTTTAGTCTTACTGAGATTTAGTGTCAGGGCCCAGGTCTGACAGAGTCTGTGCAGAAGTTGCTGCTGTAGGCCCTCCTTGGTTGGTGACAGAAGCACCAGATCATCAGCAACAGTAGACATTTGACTTCAGATTCTAGTAGGGTGAGGCCGGGTGCTGCAGACTTTTCTAGCGCCCGCGCCAATTTGTTGATATATATGTTGAAGAGGGTGGGGCTTAAGCTGCATCCCTGTCTCACCCCAAGGCCCTATGGTAAGAAATGTGTGTGTTTTCTGCCAATTTTAACCACACACTTGTTATTTGTGTACATGGATTTTATAATGTTGTATGTTTTACCCCCAACACCACTTTCCATCAGTTTGTATAGCAGACCCCCATGCCATATTGAGTCAAAGGCTTTTTTGAAATCAACAAATCATGAGAAGTCTTTGCCTTTGTTTTGGTTTGTTGGTTTGTCATTTAGGGTGTGCAGGGTGAATACATGGTCTGTTGTACGATCATTTGGTTAAAAGCCAATTTGACATTTGCTCAGGACATTGTTTTCGCTGAGGAAATGTACGAGTCTGCTGTTAATGATAATGCAGAGGATTTCCCCAAGGTTACTGTTGATGCATACCCCACAGTAGTTTATTGGGGTCAAATTTGTCTCCATTTTTGTGGATTGGGGTTATCAGTCCTTGGTTCCAAATATTGGGGAAGATATCAGAGCTGAGGAGGATGTTAAAGAGTTTTAGTATAGTCAACTGGAATTTGCGGCCTGTATAATTGATCTCTCTCTCTGCCTCCCCCTCTTTCTTTCTCCCCCTCTCTCTCTATCTCTCTCCTCTCTCTCTCCTCCCACCCATCTCTCTCTTCCCCACCCCCTCTCTCTCTCTATCTGTCTCAGTCTTTCTCTCTATCTCTGCCTCCCCCTCTCTCTCTCACCACCTCTCTTTCTCCATTTCTCTTTCTGTCTCTCTCTCTCTCTGCCTTCCCGTCTTTATTTCTCCCCCCCTCTCTCTCTGTCTCAGTCTTTCTCTCTCTCTCTGCCTTCCCCTCTCTCGCTCTGTCCTTTATCAATCTGACTCTCACTGGCTCACTAAACAGGTGACTCCTCTGTCACTAAACAGGTGACTCCTCTGTCACTAAACAGGTGCCTCCTCTGTCACTAAACAGGTGAC
>NC_088410.1:96104349-96114349 GCF_034236695.1 Oncorhynchus nerka | reverse complement strand
TGTTTTCACAGTGCCTTCAGGAGGTATTCACACCCCTTGATGTTTTCACAGTGCCTTCAGGAAGTATTCACACGCCTTGATGTTTTCACAGTGCCTTCAGGAAGTATTCAAACCCCTTGATGTTTTCACAGTGCCTTCAGGAAGTATTCACACCCCTTGATGTTACCCCTTCAAAAAATTATTAAAAGCTGAAATTTGAAAGTATTCAACCTCTTTGTAATTGAATTCCTAAATAAGTTCATGAGTAAAAATGTGAATAACAAGTCACATAATAAGTTGGATTGAATCACTCAGTGTGCAATAATAGTGTTTAACATGGTTTTTGAATGACTACCTCATCTCTGTACTCCACACAGAAGTGAATTTCAAACACAGATTCAACCACAAAGACCAGGGAAATATGCCTTTGAGCATGGTGAAGTTATTAACTAGAGTTTAGATTGTGTATCAATACACCCAGTCACAACAAAGATACAAGTGTCCTTCCTAACTCAGTTGCCGAAGTGGAAGGAAACTGTTTTCACCGTGAGACCAATGGTGACCTTAAAACAGTTACAGAGTTCAATGGTTGTGATAGGAGAAAACTGAGGATGGATCAACAACATTGTAGTTACTCCACAATAAGAACCTAAATGACAGAGTGAAAAGAAGGAAGCATGTACAGAATACAAATATTCCAAAACCAGCTTCCTGTTTGCAACAAGGCACTAAAGTAAGATCGCAAAAAAATTGGCAAAGCAATACTGAGTAGTGGTGACTGCGTCATGTTATGGGTATGCTTGTAATTGTTAAGGACTGGGGTTTTCAGGATAAAAATGATCGGAATGGAGGTAAGCACAGGCAAAATCATAGAGGAAAACCTGGTTCAGTCTGCTTTCCACCAGACACTGGGAGATTAATTCACCTTCCAGCAAGATAACTTAATACACAAGGCCAAATCTACAATCGTGTTGCTTACCAAGAAGACAGTGAATGTTCCTGAGTGGCCGAATTATAGTTTTGACTTAAATCTATATGAAAATGTATGGCAAGTCCTGAATATTGTTGTCTAGCAATGATCAACAACAAATTTGACAGAGCTTGAATAATTTTTTAAAGAATAATGGGCAAATATTTTACAATCAAGGGTGCAAAGCTCTTAGAGGCGTACCCAGAAAAACTCACAGCAGTTTTCACTTTGTCATTATGGGGTATTGTGTGTGGGAAAAAAGCAATCAATTTAGAATTCTGTCTGTAACTCAAAAACATGTGGAATGAATCGAAGGGGTATGAATACTCTCTCTCCCTTCCTCTCTCTCCATCTCTCTCTCCCCCTTCCTCTCTCTCTCCATCTCTCTCTGTCCCTTCCTCTCTCTCTCCCTTCCTTTCTCTCTCCATCTCTCTCTCCTCTTCATCTCTCTCTCCATCTCTCTCTCCCCTTCTCTCTCTCTCTCTCCATCTCTCTCTCTCTCTCCATCTCTCTCTCTCCCTTCCTCTCTCTCTCCCTTCCTCCCTCTCTCTCTCTCCCTCCCTCTTTCTCTCCCTTCCTCCCTCTCTCCATCTCTCTCTCTAGCTCCGCAAGCTACAGTATTATGGGCTATCCACCCACCAATAGAACCCACATGTCAATTCACTTACAGTAACCTCAGAATACCCCAGTAACCCCGACAACCCCAGTAACCCCGACAACCCCAGTAACCCTGACAACCCCAGTAACCCCGACAACCCCAGTAACCCCGATAACCCTAGTAAGCCTGGTATCCCCAGTAACCCCGATAACCCTAGTAAGCCTGGTATCCCCAGTAACCCCGATAACCCTAGTAAGCCTGGTATCCCCAGTAACCCTGATAACCCTAGTAAGCCTGGTATCCCCAGTAACCCCGATAACCCTAGTAAGCCTGGTATCCCCAGTAACCCCAATAACCCTAGTAACCCCGACAACCCCAGTAACCCCGACAACCCCACTAACCCCGACAACCCCAGTAACCATGATAACCCCAGTAACCCTGATAACCCCAGTAACCCCGACAACCCCAGTAACCCCGACAACCCCAGTAACCCCGACAACCCCAGTAACCCCGATAACCCTAGTAAGCCTGGTATCCCCAGTAACCCCGATAACCCTAGTAAGCCTGGTATCCCCAGTAACCCCGATAACCCTAGTAAGCCTGGTATCCCCAGTAACCCCGATAACCCTAGTAAGCCTGGTATCCCCAGTAACCCCGATAACCCTAGTAAGCCTGGTATCCCCAGTAACCCCAATAACCCTAGTAACCCCGACAACCCCAGTAACCCCGACAACCCCACTTACCCCGATAACCCTAGTAAGCCTGGTATCCCCAGTAACCCCGATAACCCTAGTAAGCCTGGTATCCCCAGTAACCCCGATAACCCTAGTAAGCCTGGTATCCCCAGTAACCCCGATAACCCTAGTAAGCCTGGTATCCCCAGTAACCCCGATAACCCTAGTAAGCCTGGTATCCCCAGTAACCCCAATAACCCTAGTAACCCTGATAACCCCAGTAACCACGACAACCCCAGTAACCCCGATAACCCCAGTAAGCCTGGTATCCCCAGTAACCCCGATAACCCTAGTAAGCCTGGTATCCCCAGTAACCCCGATAACCCTAGTAAGCCTGGTATCCCCAGTAACCCCGATAACCCTAGTAAGCCTGGTATCCCCAGTAACCCCGATAACCCTAGTAAGCCTGGTATCCCCAGTAACCCCAATAACCCTAGTAACCCTGATAACCCCAGTAACCACGACAACCCCAGTAACCCCGATAACCCCAGTAAGCCTGGTATCCCCAGTAACCCCGATAACCCCAGTAAGCCTGGTATCCCCAGTAACCCCGACAACCCCAGTAACCCCGACAACCCCAGTAACCCTGATAACCCCAGTAACCCCGACAACCCCAGTAACCCTGACAACCCCAGTAACCCCGATAACCCCAGTAACCCTGATAACCCCAGTAACCCCGATAACCCTAGTAAGCCTGGTTTCGCCAGTAACCCCGGTATCCCCTGTAACACCGGTATCACCAGTAACCCTGGTATCCCCAGGACCCCAGAAAACGTGGTATCCCGGTAACCCCGGAATTCCTAGTAACCACAGCATTCCCACTATATCCAGTAACCCCAGTAACCCTGGTTTCACCAGTAACACCGGTATCCCCAGTAACCCTCTAGGTCCTCAACAGCCTCTACAACCAGTAACCCTGGTATCCCCAGTAACCCTCTAGGTCCTCAACAGTCTCTACCCCCAGTAACCCTCTAGATCCTCAACAGTCTCTACCCCCAGTAACCCTCTAGATCCTCAACAGCCTCTACCCCCAGTAACCCTCTAGATCCTCAACAGCTACACCCAGTAACCATGGTATCCCCAGTAACCCTCTAGATCCTCAACAGCCTCTACCCCCAGTAACCCTGGTATCCCCAGTAACCCTCTAGATCCTCAACAGCCTCTACCTCCAGTAACCCTCTAGGTCCTCAACAGCCTCTACCTCCAGTAATCCTCTAGGTCCTCAACAGCCTCTACCCCCAGTAACCCTCTAGATCCTCAACAGCCTCTACCTCCAGTAACCCTCTAGGTCCTCAACAGCCTCTACTTCCAGTAACCCTCTAGGTCCTCAACAGCCTCTACCCCCAGTAACCCTCTAGATCCTCAACAGCCTCTACCCCCAGTAACCCTGGTATCCCCAGTAACCATCTAGATCCTCAAAAGCCTCTACCCCCAGTAACCATGGTATCCCCAGTAACCCTCTAGGTCCTCAACAGTCTCTACCCCCAGTAACCCTCTAGGTCCTCAATAGCCTCTACCCCCAGTAACCATGGTATCCCCAGTAACCCTCTAGGTCCTCAACAGCCTCTACCTCCAGTAACCCTCTAGGTCCTCAACAGCCTCTACCCCCAGTAACCCTCTAGGTCCTCAACAGCCTCTACCCCCAGTAACCCTCTAGGTCCTCAACAGCCTCTACCTCCAGTAACCCTCTAGGTCCTCACCACCTCTACCCCCAGTAACCCTCTAGGTCCTCAACAGCCTCTACCTCCAGTAACCCTCTAGGTACTCAACAGCCTCTACCCCCAGTAACCCTCTAGATCCTCAACAGTCTCTACCCCCAGTAACCCTCTAGATCCTCAACAACCTCTACCCCCAGTAACCCTCTAGATCCTCAACAGCCTCTACCCCCAGTAACCATGGAATCCCCAGTAACCCTCTAGATCCTCAACAGCCTCTACCCCCAGTAACCCTGGTATCCCCAGTAACCCTCTAGATCCTCAACAGCCTCTACCCCCAGTAACCCTCTAGGTCCTCAACAGCCTCTACCCCCAGTAACCATGGTATCCCCAGTAACCCTCTAAATCCTTAACAGCCTCTACCCCCAGTAACCCTCTAGGTCCTCAACAGCCTCTACCCCCAGTAACCCTGATATCCCCAGTAACCCTCTAGGTCCTCAACAGCCTCTACCCCCAGTAACCCTCTAGATCCTCAACAGCCTCTACCCCCAGTAACCATGGTATCCCCAGTAACCCTCTAAATCCTTAATAGCCTCTACCCCCAGTAACCCTGGTATCCCCAGTAACCCTCTAGATCCTCAACATCCTCTACCTCCAGTAACCCTCTAGGTCCTCAACAGCCTCTACCTCCAGTAACCCTCTAGGTCCTCAACAGCCTCTACCTCCAGTAACCCTCTAGGTCCTCAACAGCCTCTACCCCCAGTAACCCTCTAGGTCCTCAACAGCCTCTACCTCCAGTAACCCTCTAGGTCCTCAACAGCCTCTACCTCCAGTAACCCTCTAGGTCCTCAACAGCCTCTACCTCCAGTAACCCTCTAGGTCCTCAACAGCCTCTACCTCCAGTAACCCTCTAGATCCTCAACAGCCTCTACCTCCAGTAACCCTCTAGGTCCTCAACAGCCTCTACCTCCAGTAACCCTCTAGGTCCTCAACAGCCTCTACCTCCAGTAACCCTCTAGATCCTCAACAGCCTCTACCTCCAGTAACCCTCTAGGTCCTCAACAGCCTCTACCCCCAGTAACCCTCTAGGTCCTCAACAGCCTCTACCTCCAGTAACCCTCTAGGTCCTCAACAGCCTCTACCCCCAGTAACCCTCTAGGTCCTCAACAGCCTCTACCTCCAGTAACCCTCTAGGTCCTCAACAGCCTCTACCTCCAGTAACCCTCTAGGTCCTCAACAGCCTCTACCTCCAGTAACCCTCTAGGTTCTCAACAGCCTCTACCTCCAGTAACCCTCTAGGTCCTCAACAGCCTCTACCCCCAGGCCATTAGACTGTTGAACAATGAATCAAAAGGCCAAAAGACAAGTTGCAGTGACCCTCCCTACTAGCTGTTTCATATCTTGGCATAGTTTATTATATCTAACTATACCTACATATACATATTATCTCAATTACCATGTACCCCTGCACATTGACTCTGTACCGTAACACCCTGTATATAGCATCCACATTGACTCTGTACCCTAACACCCTGTATATAGCATCCACATTTCTCTGTACCCTAACACCCTGTATATAGCATCCACATTTGCTCTGTAGCCTAACACCCTGTATATAGCATCCACATTTGCTCTGTACCCTAACACCCTGTATATAGCATCCACATTTCTCTGTACCCTAACACCCTGTATATAGCATCCACATTTCTCTGTACCCTAACACCCTGTATATAGCATCCACATTTGCTCTGTAGCCTAACACCCTGTATATAGCATCCACATTTGCTCTGTACCCTAACACCCTGTATATAGCATCCACATTGACTCTGTACCGTAACACCCTGTATATAGCATCCACATTGACTCTGTACCGTAACACCCTGTATATAGCCTCCACATTGACTCTGTACCGTAATACCCTGTATATAGCCTCCACATTGACTCTGTACCAGTACCCCCTGTATATAGCCTCCACATTGACTCTGCACCAGTACCCCCTGTATATAGCCTCCACATTGACTCTGTACCGTAATACCCTGTATATAATCTCCACATTGACTCTGTACCGTAATACCCTGTATATAGTCTCCACATTGACTCTGTACCGTAATACCCTGTATATAGTCTCCACATTGACTCTGTACCGTAATACCCTGTATATAGTCTCCACATTGACTCTGTACCGTAATACCCTGTATATAATCTCCACATTGACTCTGTACCGTAATACCCTGTATATAGTCTCCACATTGACTCTGTACCGTAATACCCTGTATATAGTCTCTACATTGACTCTGTACCGTAATACCCTGTATATAGCCTCATTATTACATTTACATTACATTTAAGTCATTTAGCATTATTGTTATTTTATTGTTGCTCTTCAATTTTTTACTTTCATTTATTTTTGGAAATATTTTTCTTAACTATTATTTTCTTAAAAATGCATTGTTGGTTAAGGGGCTTGTAAGTAAACATCTACACCTGGTCTACACCTGCTGTTTTCGGCGCATGTGACAAAAACTAATTGGATGATTTAATTTGAACCCCGGTATCCCCAGTAACCCCGGTAACCCCAGTAACCCTGGTAACCCTAGCAACACCAGCCCAGGTCCCGAGGCACCACCAGACAAATCTTCGCCTTTAAATGAGAACCTGCAGGAAGACAGGCAGCACGGAAGATCCAGCTGAGATGAGAGTGGAACACGCTGGGAATGTGTGTGTGTGTGTGTGTGTGTGTGTGTGTGTGTGTGTGTGTGTGTGTGTGTGTGTGTGTGTGTGTGTGTGTATGTGTGTGTGTGTGTATGTGTGTATGTGTGTGTGTGTGTGTGTGTGTGTGTGTGTGTGTGTGTGTGTGTGTGTGTGTATGTGTGTGTGTGTGTGTGTATGTGTGTGTGTGTGTGTGTGTGTGTGTGTGTGTGTGTGTGTGTGTGTGTGTGTGACGTGTTGAGAACAAAACAGATGGGAAGGGGAATGGAGGGTGCATTTTTCACGCATACTCACAGCCTTCATCAGCACAGCTCTTTATCCCTATAAATGATGCAACAAACTTCACAACTCACATCTCTCAACAGACACACCTCAAAGCTCTCTCTACATGAACACCTCACATCTCTCTCTACAGACACACCTCACATCTCTCTCTACAGACACACCTCACATCTCTCTCTACAGACACACCTCACATCTCTCTACAGACACACCTCACATCTCTCTCTACAGACACACCTCACATCTCTCTACAGACACACCTCACATCTCTCTCTACAGACACACACATCTCTCTACAGACACACCTCATCTCTCTACAGACACACCTCACATCTCTCTACAGACACACCTCACACCTCTCTACAGACACACCTCACATCTCTCTACAGACACACCTCACATCTCTCTCTACAGACACACCTCACACCTCTCTACAGACACACCTCACATCTCTCTACAGACACACCTCACACCTCTCTACAGACACACCTCACATCTCTCTACAGACACACCTCACACCTCTCTACAGACACACCTCACACCTCTCTACAGACACACCTCACATCTCTCTCTCACATCTCTCTATAGACACACCTCACACCTCTCTACAGACACACCTCACATCTCTCTACAGACACACCTCACATCTCTCTACAGACACACCTCACATCTCTCTATAGACACATCTCACATCTCCTACAGACACACCTCATCTCTACAGACACACCTCACATCTCTCTACAGACACACACACCTCTCTACAGACACACCTCACATCTCTCTCTACAGACACACCTCACATCTCTCTACAGACACACCTCACATCTCTCTACAGACACACCTCGCATCTCTCTACAGACACACCTCACATCTCTCTCTACAGACACACCTCACATCTCTCTATAGACACACCTCACACCTCTCTACAGACACACCTCACATCTCTCTACAGACACACCTCACATCTCTCTACAGACACACCTCACATCTCTCTATAGACACATCTCACATCTCTCTACAGACACACCTCACATCTCTCTACAGACACACCTCACATCTCTCTACAGACACACCTCACACCTCTCTACAGACACACCTCACATCTCTCTCTACAGACACACCTCACATCTCTCTACAGACACACCTCACATCTCTCTACAGACACACCTCACATCTCTCTACAGACACACCTCACATCTCTCTCTACAGACACACCTCACATCTCTCTACAGACACATCTCACTTCTGGCTCTACAGAATTCATTTGCAAATGATGGTGGAAACAAGCACCTACAAACAAGCAATATTTCTGGCTCTCACAGACCTGTAACTTCTTCTTTAAGAGGCTCCTCTGTCCTCCACTCATTACCTATATTAATGGCACCTATTTGAACTTGTTATCAGTATAAAAGACACCTGTCCACAACCTCAAACAGTCACACTCCAAACTCCACTATGGCCAAGACCAAAGAGCTCTCAAAGGACACCAGAAACAAAATTGTAGACCTGCACCAGGCTGGGAAGACTGAATCTGCAACAGGTAAGCAGCTTGGTTTGAAGAAATCAACTGTGGGAGCAATTATTAGGAAATGGAAGACATACAAGACCACTGATAAACTCCCTCGATCTGGGGCTCCACGCAAGATCTCACCCCGTGGGGTCAAAATGATCACAAGAACGGTGAGCAAAACACCATACCTACTGTGAAGCATGGGGGTGGAAACATCATGCTTTGGGGCTGTTTTTCTGCAAAGGGACCAGGACGACTGATCCGTGTAAAGGAAAGAATGAATGGGGCCATGTATCGTGAGATTTTGAGTGAAAACCTCCTTCCATCAGCAAGGGCATTGAAGGTGAAATGTGGCTGGGTCTTTCAGTATGACAATGATCCCAAACACACCGCCCGGGCAACGAAGGAGTGGCTTCGTAAGAAGCATTTCAAGGTTCTGGAGTGGCCTAGCCAGTCTCTAGATCTCAACCCCATAGAACATCTTTGGAGGGAGTTGAAAGTCTGTGTTGCTCAGCAACAGCCCCCAAACATCACTGCTCTAGAGGAGATCTGCATGGAGGAATGGGCCAAAATACCAGCAACAGTGTGTGAAAACCTTGTGAAGACTTACAGAAAACGTTTAACCTCTGTCATTGCCAACAAAGGGTATATAACAAAGTATTGAGATAAACTTTTGTTATTGAACAAATACTTATTTTCCACCATCATTTGCAAATAAATTCATAAAAAATCCTACAATGTGATTTTCTGGATTTTTTTCTGATTTTGTCTGTCATAGTTGAAGTGTACCTATGATGAAAATTACAGGCCTCTCTCATCTTTTTAAGTGGGAGAACTTGCACAGTTGGTGGCTGTCTAAATACTTTTCTTTTTTGCCCCAATGTATGTGTGTATCCACTGCAGCAGACAGAACAGAACTCAAATCCCATAAGATGTGTTCCTCTCTAACCCTGTTTTTGTTTTGATGAGGAACAAGGACCAGCACCTTAAAAAGTTAATCGTTTGGTGTGACAAAGAACTCAGGACTTGGAATCAGGATCAAGCTAGTCACTAGATTAACCTGTTATCAAATATTTATCTGATAAGTTTTTAGTTTTTAGAGAAAAGTAATTGTTTTCTTCTCCCCTCTCATCGTATTGACATACGAGGTGACAGCATTTATTTCCTTCCAAATGTCAGGTTCTGCTCGGGGCTCGGCCCGTTCGGGAGTTTTATAGTATTCATAATGGAATGAGACATAGTGGGTGCTTAATCAAACCCTACAGGAAAGCAATTCACTAAGTGCAAGGTGACCTACATTGCTTTGCCCCAGAAATGGTAATGAGCATTTTTTGTTAAAGGGAAATAACACCAAGAGGATAGGTGACGCCTTACCAAAAATGGTTTTGTTGTAATGTGACAAAACACGTGGTTATTGCAGGATTGTGATGAATCACGATTAATCGCAAATTCAGTTTGCTGAAATTGAGCTGTAATTTAAAAAAATGACACAATAAGCATTACAATAATTTTAACCGTTTTGATTTTGTGTGAAGTAACGGTAACGGCAAAAATCTGGAAAAT